>NW_027423355.1:0-73719 GCF_048934315.1 Petromyzon marinus
GCAGTCCCGGGTGGTCCCGGGCGGTCTCGGGCGGGTCCCGGGCGGTCCCGGCGGTCCAGGGCGGTCCCGGGCGGTCCCGGGCGGTCCCGGGCGGTCCCGGGCGTCCGGGGCGGTCCCGGGCGGTCCCGGGCGGTCCCGGGCGGTCCCGCGCGGTCCCGGTCGGTCCCGGGCGGTCCGGGGCAGTCCCGGGCGGTCCGGGGCGGTCCCGGGCGGTCCGGGGCGGTCCCGGTCGGTCCGGGGCGGTCCCGGGCGATCCGGGGCGGTCCCGGGCGGTCCGGGGCGGTCCCGGGCGGTCCGGGGCAATCCGGGGCGGTCCAGGGCGGTCCCGGGCGGTCCCGGGCAGTTCCGGGCGGTCCAGGGCGGTCCAGAGCGGTCCTGGGCGGTCTAGGGCGTTCCCGGGCGGTCCCGGGCAGTCCCGGGCGGTCCCGGGCGGTCCTGGGCGGTCCCGGGCGGTCCTGGGCGGTCCCGGGCGGTCCCGGGCGGTCCGGGGCGGTCCCGGGCGGTCCCGGGCGGTCCCGGGCGGTCCCGGGCAGTCCCGGGCGGTCCCGGGCGGTCCCAGGCGGTCTGGGGCAGTCTCGGGCGGTCCCGGGCGGTCCCGGGCGGTCCCGGGCGGTCCGGGGCGGTCCCGGGCGGTCCGGGGCAGTCCCGGGCAGTCCGGGGCAGTCCCGGGCGGTCCGGGGCGGTCCCAGGCGGTCCCGGGTGGTCCCGGGCGGTCTCGGGCGGTCCCGGGCGGTCCCGGCGGTCCAGGGCGGTCCCGGGCGGTCCCGGGCGGTCCCGGGCGGTCCCGGGCGGTCCGGGGCGGTCCCGGGTGGTCCGGGGGCGGTCCCGGGCGGTCCGGGACGGTCCCGGGCGGTCCCGGGCGGTCCCGGGCGGTCCCGGGTGGTCCCGGGCGGTCTCGGGCGGTCCCGGGGCGGTCCCGGGCGGTCCCGGGCGGTCCCGGGTGGTCCCGGGCGGTCTCGGGCGGTCTCGGGCGGTCCCGGGCGGTCCCGGGCGGTCCCGGGCGGTCCGGGGCGATCCCGGGCGGTCCCGGGCGGTCCCGGGCGGTCCCGGGCGGTCCGGGGCGGTCCCGGGCGGTCCGGGGCGGTCCTGGGCGGTGCAGGGCGGTCCGGGCGGTCCGGGGCGGTCCCGGGCGGTCCGGGGCAGTCCCGGGCGGTCCGGGCGGTCCCGGGCGGTCCGGGGCAATCCGGGGCGGTCCGGGGCGGTCCGGGGCGTTCCCGGGTGGTCCCGGGCGGTCCGGGGCGGTCCGGGCGGTCCGGGGCGGTCCCGGGCGGTCCGGGGCAGTCCCGGGCGGTCCGGGGCGGTCCGGGGCGTTCCCGGGCGGTCCCGGGCGGTCCGGGGCGGTCCCGGGTGGTCCGGGGCGGTCCCGGGCGGTCCGGGGCGGTCCCGTGCGGTCCGGGGCAATCCGGGCAGTCTGGGGCGGTCCGGGGCAATCCCGGGCGGTCCCGGGCTGTCCCGGGCGGTCCTGGGCGGTCCCAGAGCGGTCCCGGGCGGTCCGGGCGGTCCCGGGCGGTCCCGGGCGGTCCCGTGCGGTCCCGGGCGGTCCCGGGCGGTCCGGGGCGGTCCCGGGCGGTCGGGGCGGTCCCGGGCGGTCCGTGGCGGTCCCGGGCGGTCCGGGGCGGTCCCAGGCGGTCCCGGGCGGTCCAGGGCGGTCCCAGGCGGTCCTGGGCGGTCCCGGGCGGTCCGAGGCGGTCCCGGGCGGTCCGGGGCGGTCCCGGGTGGTCCCGGGCGGTCCCGGGCGTTCTAGGGCTGTCCCGGGCGGTCCGGGGCGGTCCCGAGCGGTCCCGGGCGGTCCCGGGCGGTCGGGGCGGTCCCGAGCGGTGCGGGTGTGGTCCTGGGCGGTCCGGGTGCGGTCCCGGGCGGTCCGGGACGGTCCCGGGCAGTCCCGGGCGGTCCCGGGCGGTCCCAGGTGGTCCCGGGCGGTCTCGGGCGGTCCCGGGCGGTCCCGGCGGTCCAGGGTGGTCCCGGGCGGTCCCGGGCGGTCCCGGGCGGTCCGGGGCGGTCCCGGGCGGTCCCGGGCGGTCCCGGGCGGTCCCAGGCGGTCCGGGGCAGTCCCGGGCGGTCCGGGGCGGTCCTGGGCGGTCCAGGGCGGTCCCGGGCGGTCCGGGGCGGTCCCGGGCGGTCCGGGGCAGTCCCGGGCGGTCCGGGGCGGTCCCGGGCGGTCCGGGGCAATCCGGGGCAGTCCGGGGCGGTCCGGGGCGTTCCCGGGCGGTCCCGGGCGGGCCGTGGCGGTCCCGGGTGGTCCGGGGCGGTCCCGGGCGGTCCGGGGCGGTCCCGGGCAGTCCGGGGCAATCCGGGGCGGTCCGGGGCGGTCCGGGGCAGTCCCGGGCGGTCCCGGGCAGTCCCGGGCGGTCCTGGGCGGTCCAGAGCGGTACCGGGCGGTCCCGGGCGGTCCCGGGCGGTCCCGGGCGGTCCCGGGCGGTCCCGGGCCGGTCCCGGGCGGTCCGGGGCGGTCCCGGGCGGTCCGGGGCGGTCCCGGGCGGTCCGGGGCGGTCCTGGGCGGTCTCCGGCGGTCCAGGGCGGTCCCGGGCGGTCCTGGGCGGTCCCGGGCGGTCCGAGGCGGTCCCGGGCGGTCCGGGGCGGTCCCGGGCGGTCCCGGGCGGTCCCGGGCGTTCGACGGCGGTCCCGGGCGGTCCGGGGCGGTCCCGGGCGGTCCTGGGCGGTCCCGGGCGGTCGGGCGGTCCCGGGCGGTCCGGGTGTGGTCCTGGGCGGTCCGGGTGTGGTCCCGGGCGGTCCGGGCAGTTCCGGGCGGTCCCGGGCGGTCCCGGGCAGTCCCGGGTGGTCCGGGGCGGTCTCGGGCGGTCCCGGGCGGTCCCGGCGGTCCAGGGCGGTCCCGGGCGGTCCCGGGCGGTCCCGGGCGGTCCCGGGCGGTCCGGGGCGGTCCCGGGCGGTCCCGGGCGGTCCCGGGCGGTCCCGCGCGGTCCCGGTCGGTCCCGGGCGGTCCGGGGCAGTCCCGGGCGGTCCGGGGCGGTCCCGGGCGGTCCGGGGCGGTCCCGGTCGGTCCGGGGCGGTCCCGGGCGATCCGGGGCGGTCCCGGGCGGTCCGGGGCGGTCCCGGGCGGTCCGGGGCAATCCGGGGCGGTCCAGGGCGGTCCCGGGCGGGTCCCGGGCAGTTCCGGGCGGTCCAGGGCGGTCCAGAGCGGTCCTGGGCGGTCTAGGGCGTTCCCGGGCGGTCCCGGGCAGTCCCGGGCGGTCCCGGGCGGTCCTGGGCGGTCCCGGGCGGTCCTGGGCGGTCCGGGGCGGTCCCGGGCGGTCCGGGGCGGTCCCGGGCGGTCCCGGGCGGTCCCGGGCGGTCCCGGGCAGTTCCCGGGCGGTCCCGGGCGGTCCCAGGCGGTCTGGGGCAGTCTCGGGCGGTCCCGGGCGGTCCCGGGCGGTCCCGGGCGGTCCGGGGCGGTCCCGGGCGGTCCGGGGCAGTCCCGGGCAGTCCGGGGCAGTCCCGGGCGGTCCGGGGCGGTCCCAGGCGGTCCCGGGTGGTCCCGGGCGGTCTCGGGCGGTCCCGGGCGGTCCCGGCGGTCCAGGCGGTCCCGGGCGGTCCCGGGCGGTCCCGGGCGGTCCCGGGCGGTCCGGGGCGGTCCCGGGTGGTCCGGGGCGGTCCCGGGCGGTCCGGGACGGTCCCGGGCGGTCCCGGGCGGTCCCGGGCGGTCCCGGGTGGTCCCGGGCGGTCTCGGGCGGTCCCGGGCGGTCCCGGGCGGTCCCGGGCGGTCCCGGGTGGTCCCGGGCGGTCTCGGGCGGTCTCGGGCGGTCCCGGGCGGTCCCGGGCGGTCCCGGGCGGTCCGGGGCGATCCCGGGCGGTCCCGGCGGTCCCGGGCGGTCCCGGGCGGTCCGGGGCGGTCCCGGGCGGTCCGGGGCGGTCCTGGGCGGTGCAGGGCGGTCCCGGGCGGTCCGGGGCGGTCCCGGGCGGTCCGGGGCAGTCCCGGGCGGTCCGGGGCGGTCCCGGGCGGTCCGGGGCAATCCGGGGCGGTCCGGGGCGGTCCGGGGCGTTCCCGGGTGGTCCCGGGCGGTCCGGGGCGGTCCCGGGCGGTCCGGGGCGGTCCGGGCGGTCCGGGGCAGTCCCGGGCGGTCCGGGGCGGTCCGGGGCGTTCCCGGGCGGTCCCGGGCGGTCCGGGGCGGTCCCGGGTGGTCCGGGGCGGTCCCGGGCGGTCCGGGGCGGTCCCGTGCGGTCCGGGGCAATCCGGGGCAGTCTGGGGCGGTCCGGGGCAATCCCGGGCGGTCCCGGGCTGTCCCGGGCGGTCCTGGGCGGTCCAGAGCGGTCCCGGGCGGTCCCGGGCGGTCCCGGGCGGTCCCGGGCGGTCCCGTGCGGTCCCGGGCGGTCCCGGGCGGTCCGGGGCGGTCCCGGGCGGTCCGGGGCGGTCCCGGGCGGTCCGTGGCGGTCCCGGGCGGTCCGGGGCGGTCCCAGGCGGTCCCGGGCGGTCCAGGGCGGTCCCGGGCGGTCCTGGGCGGTCCCGGGCGGTCCGAGGCGGTCCCGGGCGGTCCGGGGCGGTCCCGGGTGGTCCCGGGCGGTCCCGGGCGTTCAAGGGCGGTCCCGGGTGGTCCGGGGCGGTCCCGGGCGGTCCCGGGCGGTCCCGGGCGGTCGGGGCGGTCCCTGGCGGTCCGGGTGTGGTCCTGGGCGGTCCGGGTGTGGTCCCGGGCGGTCCGGGGCAGTCCCAGGCGGTCCCGGGCGATCCCGGGCGGTCCCGGGTGGTCCCGGGCGGTCTCGGGCGGTCCCGGGCGGTCACGGCGGTCCAGGGCGGTCCCGGGCGGTCCCGGGCGGTCCCGGGCGGTCCCGGGCGGTCCGGGGCGGTCCCGGGCGGTCCCGGGCGGTCCCGGGCGGTCCCGGGCGGTCCCGGTAGGTCCCGGGCGGTCCGGGGCGGTCCTGGGCGGTCCGGGGCGGTCCCGGGCGGTCCCGGGCGGTCCCGGGCGGTCCGGGGCGGTCCCGGGCGGTCCAGGGCGGTCCCGGGCGGTCCGGGGCAGTCCCGGGCGGTCCGGGGCGGTCCCGGGCGGTCCGGGGCAATCCGGGGCGGTCCGGGGCGGTCCGGGGCGGTCCCGGCCGGTCCCGGGCGGTCCGGGGCGGTCCCGGGCGATCCGGGGCGGTCCCGGGCGGTCCGGGGCGGTCCCGGGCGGTCCGGGGCAATCCGGGGCGGTCCGGGGCGGTCCCGGGCGGTCCCGGGCAGTCCCGGGCGGTCCTGGGCGGCCAGAGCGGTCCCGGGCGGTCTAGGGCGGTCCCGGGCGGTCCCGGGCAGTCCCGGGCGGTCCCGGGCGGTCCTGGGCGGTCCCGGGCGGTCCGGGCGGTCCCGGCGGTCCCGGGCGGTCCCGGGCGGTCCCGTGCGGTCCCGGGCGGTCCGGGCGGTCCGGGGCGGTCCCGGGCGGTCCGGGGCGGTCCCGGGCGGTCCGTGGCGGTCCCGGGCGGTCCGGGGCGGTCCCAGGCGGTCCCGGGCGGTCCAGGGCGGTCCCGGGCGGTCCCTGGGCGGTCCCGGGCGGTCCGAGGCGGTCCCGGGCGGTCCGGGGCGGTCCCGGGTGGTCCCGGGCGGTCCCGGGCGTTCAAGGGCGGTCCCGGGTGGTCCGGGGCGGTCCCGGGCGGTCCCGGGCGGTCCCGGGCGGTCGGGGCGGTCCCTGGCGGTCCGGGTGTGGTCCTGGGCGGTCCGGGTGTGGTCCCGGGCGGTCCGGGGCAGTCCCAGGCGGTCCCGGGCGATCCCGGGCGGTCCCGGGTGGTCCCGGGCGGTCTCGGGCGGTCCCGGGCGGTCACGGCGGTCCAGGGCGGTCCCGGGCGGTCCCGGGCGGTCCCGGGCGGTCCCGGGCGGTCCGGGGCGGTCCCGGGCGGTCCCGGGCGGTCCCGGGCGGTCCCGGGCGGTCCCGGAGGTCCCGGGCGGTCCGGGGCGGTCCTGGGCGGTCCCGGGGCGGTCCCGGGCGGTCCGGGGCGGTCCCGGGCGGTCCGGGGCGGTCCCGGGCGGTCCAGGGCGGTCCCGGGCGGTCCGGGGCAGTCCCGGGCGGTCCGGGGCGGTCCCGGGCGGTCCGGGGCAATCCGGGGCGGTCCGGGGCGGTCCGGGGCGGTCCCGGCCGGTCCCGGGCGGTCCGGGGCGGTCCCGGGCGATCCGGGGCGGTCCCGGGCGGTCCGGGGCGGTCCCGGGCGGTCCGGGCAATCCGGGGCGGTCCGGGGCGGTCCCGGGCGGTCCCGGGCAGTCCCGGGCGGTCCTGGGCGGTCCAGAGCGGTCCCGGGCGGTCTAGGGCGGTCCCGGGCGGTCCCGGGCAGTCCCGGGCGGTCCCGGGCGGTCCTGGGCGGTCCCGGGCGGTCTGGGCGGTCCGGGGCGGTCCCGGGCGGTCCGGGGCGGTCCCGGGCGGTCCCGCGCGGTCCCGGGCGGTCCTGGGTGGTCCCGGGCGGTCCGGGGCGGTCCCGGGCGGTCCGGGGCGGTCCCGGGCGGTCCCGGGCGGTCCCGGGCGGTCCCGGGCGGTCCCGGCCGGTCCCGGGCGGTCCCGGGCGGTCCCGGGAGGTTCGGGCTATCCGGGGCGGTCCAGGGCGGTCCGGGTAGGTCCCGGGCGGTCCCGGGCGGTCCGGGGTGGTCCCGGGCGGTCCGGGGCGGTCCCGGGCGGTCCAGGACGGTCCTGGGCGGTCCGGGGCAATCCGGGGCGGTCCGGGGCGGTCCGGGGCGGTCCCGGGCGGTCCCGGGCAGTCCCGGGCGGTCCCGGGCGGTCCCGGGCGGTCCCGGGTGGTCCGGGGCGGTCCCGGGCGGTCCGGGGCGGTCCCGGGCGGTCCCGCGCGGTCCCGGGCGGTCCTGGGTGGTCCCGGGCGGTCCGGGGCGGTCCCGGGCGGTCCGGGGCGGTCCCGGGCGGTCCCGGGCGGTCCCGGGCGGTCCCGGGCGGTCCCGGCCGGTCCCGGGCGGTCCCGGGCGGTCCCGGGCGGTTCGGGCTATCCGGGGCGGTCAGGGCGGTCCGGGTAGGTCCCGGGCGGTCCCGGGCGGTCCGGGGTGGTCCCGGGCGGTCCGGGGCGGTCCCGGGCGGTCCGGGACGGTCCTGGGCGGCCGGGGCAATCCGGGGCGGTCCGGGGCGGTCCGGGGCGGTCCCGGGCGGTCCCGGGCAGTCCCGGGCGGTCCCGGGCGTTCAAGGGCGGTCCCGGGTGGTCCGGGGCGGTCCCGGGCGGTCCCGGGCGGTCCCGGGCGGTCGGGGCGGTCCCTGGCGGTCCGGGTGTGGTCCTGGGCGGTCCGGGTGTGGTCCCGGGCGGTCCGGGGCAGTCCCAGGCGGTCCCGGGCGGTCCCGGGCGGTCCCGGGTGGTCCCGGGCGGTCTCGGGCGGTCCCGGGCGGTCCCGGCGGTCCAGGGCGGTCCCGGGCGGTCCCGGGCGGTCCCGGGCGGTCCCGGGCGGTCCGGGGCGGTCCCGGGCGGTCCCGGGCGGTCCCGGGCGGTCCGGGCGGTCCCGGTAGGTCCCGGGCGGTCCGGGGCGGTCCTGGGCGGTCCGGGGCGGTCCCGGGCGGTCCGGGGCGGTCCGGGCGGTCCGGGGCGGTCCCGGGCGGTCCGGGGCGGTCCCGGGCGGTCCAGGGCGGTCCCGGGCGGTCCGGGGCAGTCCCGGGCGGTCCGGGGCGGTCCCGGGCGGTCCGGGGCAATCCGGGGCGGTCCGGGGCGGTCCGGGGCGGTCCCGGCCGGTCCCGGGCGGTCCGGGGCGGTCCCGGGCGATCCGGGGCGGTCCCGGGCGGTCCGGGGCGGTCCCGGGCGGTCCGGGGCAATCCGGGGCGGTCCGGGGCGGTCCCGGGCGGTCCGGGCAGTCCCGGGCGGTCCTGGGCGGTCCAGAGCGGTCCCGGGCGGTCTAGGGCGGTCCCGGGCGGTCCCGGGCAGTCCCGGGCGGTCCCGGGCGGTCCTGGGTGGTCCCGGGCGGTCCTGGGTGGTCCCGGGCAGTCCGGGGCGGTCCCGGGCGGTCCGGGGCGGTCCCGGGCGGTCCCGGGCGGTCCCGGGCGGTCCCGGGCGGTCCCGGCCGGTCCCGGGCGGTCCCGGGCGGTCCCGGGAGGTTCGGGCTATCCGGGGCGGTCCAGGGCGGTCCGGGTAGGTCCCGGGCGGTCCCGGGCGGTCCGGGTGGTCCCGGGCGGTCCGGGGCGGTCCCGGGCGGTCCAGGACGGTCCTGGGCGGTCCGGGGCAATCCGGGGCGGTCCGGGGCGGTCCGGGGCGGTCCCCGGGCGGTCCCGGGCAGTCCCGGGCGGTCCCCGGCGGTCCCGGGCGGTCCCGGGTGGTCCGGGGCGGTCCCGGGCGGTCCGGGGCGGTCCCGGGCGGTCCCGCGCGGTCCCCGGGCGGTCCTGGGTGGTCCCGGGCGGTCCCGGGGCGGTCCCGGGCGGTCCGGGGCGGTCCCGGGCGGTCCCCGGGCGGGTCCCGGGCGGTCCAGGGCGGTCCCGGCCGGTCCCGGGCGGTCCCGGGCGGTCCCGGGCGGTTCGGGCTATCCGGGGCGGTCCAGGGCGGTCCGGGTAGGTCCCGGGCGGTCCCGGGCGGTCCGGGGTGGTCCGGGCGGTCCGGGGCGGTCCCGGGCGGTCCGGGACGGTCCTGGGCGGTCCGGGGCAATCCGGGGCGGTCCGGGGCGGTCCGGGGCGGTCCCGGGCGGTCCCGGGCAGTCCCGGGCGGTCCCGGGCGTTCAAGGGCGGTCCCGGGTGGTCCGGGGCGGTCCCGGGCGGTCCCGGGCGGTCCCGGGCGGTCGGGGCGGTCCCTGGCGGTCCGGGTGTGGTCCTGGGCGGTCCGGGTGTGGTCCCGGGCGGTCCGGGCAGTCCAGGCGGTCCCGGGCGGTCCCGGGCGGTCCCGGGTGGTCCCGGGCGGTCTCGGGCGGTCCCGGGCGGTCCCGGCGGTCCAGGGCGGTCCCGGGCGGTCCCGGCGGTCCCGGGCGGTCCCGGGCGGTCCGGGGCGGTCCCGGGCGGTCCCGGGCGGTCCCGGGCGGTCCCGGGCGGTCCCGGTAGGTCCCGGGCGGTCCGGGGCGGTCCTGGGCGGTCCGGGGCGGTCCCGGGCGGTCCGGGGCGGTCCCGGGCGGTCCGGGGCGGTCCCGGGCGGTCCGGGGCGGTCCCGGGCGGTCCGGGCAGTCCCGGGCGGTCCGGGGCGGTCCCGGGCGGTCCGGGGCAATCCGGGGCGGTCCGGGGCGGTCCGGGGCGGTCCCGGCCGGTCCCGGGCGGTCCGGGGCGGTCCCGGGCGATCCGGGGCGGTCCCGGGCGGTCCGGGGCGGTCCCGGGCGGTCCGGGGCAATCCGGGGCGGTCCGGGGCGGTCCCGGGCGGTCCCGGGCAGTCCCGGGCGGTCCTGGGCGGTCCAGAGCGGTCCCGGGCGGTCTAGGGCGGTCCCGGGCGGTCCCGGGCAGTCCCGGGCGGTCCCGGGCGGTCCTGGGCGGTCCCGGGCGGTCCTGGGCGGTCCGGGGCGGTCCCGGGCGGTCCGGGGCGGTCCCGGGCGGTCCCGCGCGGTCCCGGGCGGTCCTGGGTGGTCCCGGGCGGTCCGGGGCGGTCCCGGGCGGTCCGGGGCGGTCCCGGGCGGTCCCGGGCGGTCCCGGGCGGTCCCGGGAGGTCCCGGCCGGTCCCGGGCGGTCCCGGGGCGGTCCCGGGCGGTTCGGGCTATCCGGGGCGGTCCAGGGCGGTCCGGGTAGGTCCCGGGCGGTCCCGGGCGGTCCGGGGTGGTCCCGGGCGGTCCGGGGCGGTCCCGGGCGGTCCGGGACGGTCCTGGGCGGTCCGGGGCAATCCGGGGCGGTCCGGGGCGGTCCGGGGCGGTCCCGGGCGGTCCCGGGCAGTCCCGGGCGGTCCCGGGCGGTCACGGGCGGTCCCGGGTGGTCCCGGGCGGTCCCGGGCTGTCCCGGGCGGTCCAGGGCGGTCCTGGGCGGTCTGGGGCGGTCCGGGGCGGTCCCGGGCGGTCCCGGGCGGTCCGGGGCGGTCCCGGGCGGTCCCGGGCAGTCCCTAGCGGTCCGGGCCGGTCCCGGGCGGTCCGGGGCGGTCCCGGGCGGTCCTGTGCGGTCCCGGGCGGTCCCGGGGCGATCCCGGGCGGTCCGTTGCGGTCCCGGGCGGTCCTGGGCATTCCCGGCGGTCCCGGGCGGTCTCGGGCAGTTCGGGCGGTCCCGGGCGGTCCCGGGCGGTCCCGTGCGGTCCCGGGCAGTCCCGGGCGGTCCCGGGCGGTCCCGGGGGTCCCGGGTGGTCCCAGGCGGTCCGGGGCGGTCCCGGGCGGTCCCGGGCGCTCCCGGGCGGTCCCGGGCGGTCCTGGGCGGTCCCGGGCGGTCCCGGGCGGTCCCGGGTGGTCCCGGGCGGTCCAGGGCCGTCCCGGGCGGTCCTGGGTGGTCCCGGGCGGTCTCGGGCGGTCCCGGGCGTTCCAGGGCGGTCCCGGGCGGTCCAGTGCGGTCCCGGGCGGTCCTGGGCGGTCCCGGGCGGTCCGAGGCGGTCCTGGGCGGTCCGGGGCGGTCTCCGGCGGTCCCGGGCGGTCCAGGGCGTTCTAGGGCGGTCACGGGCGGTCCGGGGCGGTCCCGGGCGGTCCCGGGCGGTCCCAGGCGGTCGGGGTGGTCCCGGGCTGTCCGGGTGTGGTCCTGGGCGGTCCGGGTGCGGTCCCGGGCGCTCCGGGGCGGTCCCGGGCGGTCCCGGGCAGTCCCGGGCAGTCCCGGGTGGTCCGGGCGGTCTCGGGCGGTCCCGGGCGGTCCTGGCGGTCCAGGGCGGTCCCGGGCGGTCCCAGGCGGTCCCGGGCGGTCCCGGGCGGTCCGGGGCGGTCCCGGGCGGTCCCGGGCGGTCCCGGGCGGTCCTGGGCGGTCCCGGGCGGTCCCGGGTGGTCCCGGGCGGTCCGGGGCGGTCCCGGGCGGTCCCGGGCGCTCCCGGGCGGTCCCGGGCGGTCCCGGGCGGTCCCGGGCGGTCCCGGGCGGTCCCGGGTGGTCCCGGGCGGTCTAGGGCGGTCCCGGGCGGTCCTGGGTGGTCCCGGGCGGTCTCGGGCGGTCCCGGGCGTTCCAGGGCGGTCCCGGGCGGTCCAGTGCGGTCCCGGGCGGTCCTGGGCGATCCCGGGCGGTCCGAGGCGGTCCCGGGCGGTCCAGGGCGGTCTCGGGCGGTCCCGGGCGGTCCCGGGCGTTCTAGGGCGGTCACGGGCGGTCTGGGGCGGTCCCGGCGGTCCCGGGCGGTCCCGGGCGGTCGGGGCGGTCCCGGCTGTCCGGGTGTGGTCCTGGGCGGTCCGGTTGCGGTCCCGGGCGGTCCGGGGCGGTCCCGGGCGGTCCTGGGCAGTCCCGGGCAGTCCCGGGTGGTCCCGGGCGGTCTCGGGTGGTCCCGGGCGGTCCTGGCGGTCCAGGGCGGTCCCGGGCGGTCCCAGGCGGTCCCGGGCGGTCCCGGGCGGTCCGGGGCGGTCCCGGGCGGTCCCGAGCGGTCCCGGGCGGTCCCGGGCGGTCCCGGGCGGTCACGGGCGGTCCGGGGCGGTCTCGGGCGGTCCGGGGCAGTCCCGGGGCGGTCCGGGGCGGTCCCGGGTGGTCCGGGGCGGTCCGGGGCGGTCCCGGGCGGTCCCGGGCGGTCCCGGGCGGTCCCGGGCAGTCCCGGGTGGTCCCGGGCGGTCCCGGGCGGTCCCGGTTGGTCCCGGGCGGTCCGGGGCGGTCCCGGGCGCTCCCGGGCGCTCCCCGGCGCTCCCGGGCGGTCCCGGGCGGTCCCGGGCTGTCCGGGGCAGTCCCGGGCGGTCCGGGGCGGTCTTGGGCGATCCCGTGCGGTCCCGGGCGGTCCCGGGCGGTCCCGGGCGGTCCGGTGCGGTCCCAGGCGGTCCCGGGCGGTGCCGGGCGGTCCCGGGCGGTCTCGGGCGGTTCGGGCGGTCCTGGGCGGTCCCGGGCGGTCCCGGGCGGTCCCGGGCAGTCCCGGGCGGTCCGGGGCGGTCCCGGGCGGTCCCGGGCGGTCCGGGGCAGTCCCGGGCGGTCCCGGGCGGTCCCGGGCGGTCCCGGGCGGTCCCGGGCAGTCCCGGGCGGTCCCGGGCGGTCCTGGTCGGTCCCGGGTGGTCCCGGGCGGTCCGGGGCGGTCCCGGGCGGTCCCGGGCGGTCCCGGGTGGTCCCGGGCGGTCCAGGGCGGTCCCGGGCGGTCCCGGGCGGTCCCCGGGCGGTCCCGGGTGGTTCCGGGCGTTCCAGGGCGGTCCCGGGCGGTCCAGGGTGGTCCCAGGCGGTCCCGGGCGGTTCCGGGCGGTCCGGGGCGGTCCCGGGCGGTCCCGGGCGGTCCCGGGCGGTCCCGGGCGGTCCCGGGCGGTCCCGGGCGGTCCCGGGTGGTCCCGGACGGTCCGGGGCGGTCCCGGGTGGTCCCGGGCCCTCCCGGACGGTCCCGGGCGGTCCCGGGCGGTCCCGGGCGGTCCCGGGCGGTCCCGGGTGGTCCCGGGCAGTCTAGGGCGGTCCCGGGCGGTCCTGGGTGGTCCCGGGCGGTCTCGGGCGGTCCCGGGCGTTCCAGGGCGGTCCCGGGCGGTCCAGTGCGGTCCCGGGCGGTCCTGGGCGATCCCGGGCGGTCCGAGGCGGTCCCGGGCGGTCCGGGGCGGTCTCGGGCGGTCCCGGGCGGTCCCGGGCGTTCTAGGGCGGTCACGGGCGGTCCGGGGCGGTCCCGGGCCGGTCCCGGGCGGTCCCGGGCGGTCGGGGCGGTCCCGGGCTGTCCGGGTGTGGTCCTGGGCGGTCCGGGTGCGGTCCCGGGCGGTCCGGGGCGGTCCCGGGCGGTCCCGGGCAGTCCCGGGCAGTCCCGGGTGGTCCGGGCGGTCTCGGGTGGTCCCGGGCGGTCCTGGCGGTGCAGGGCGGTCCCGGGCGGTCCCAGGCGGTCCGGGCGGTCCCGGGCGGTCCGGGGCGGTCCCGGGCGGTCCCGGGCGGTCCCGGGCGGTCCCGGGCGGTCCCGGGCGGTCCCGGGTGGTCCCGGGCAGTCTAGGGCGGTCCCGGGCGGTCCTGGGTGGTCCCGGGCGGTCTCGGGCGGTCCCGGGCGTTCCAGGGCGGTCCCGGGCGGTCCAGTGCGGTCCCGGGCGGTCCTGGGCGATCCCGGGCGGTCCGAGGCGGTCCCGGGCGGTCCGGGGCGGTCTCGGGCGGTCCCGGGCGGTCCCGTGCGTTCTAGGGCGGTCACGGGCGGTCCGGGGCGGTCCCGGGCGGTCCCGGGCGGTCCCGGGCGGTCGGGGCGGTCCCGGGCTGTCCGGGTGTGGTCCTGGGCGGTCCGGGTGCGGTCCCGGGCGGTCCGGGGCGGTCCCGGGCGGTCCCGGGCAGTCCCGGGCAGTCCCGGGTGGTCCCGGGCGGTCTCGGGTGGTCCCGGGCGGTCCTGGCGGTGCAGGGCGGTCCCGGGCGGTCCCAGGCGGTCCCGGGCGGTCCCGGGCGGTCCGGGGCGGTCCCGGGCGGTCCCGGGCGGTCCCGGGCGGTCCCGGGCGGTCCCGGGCGGTCCCGGGCGGTCTGGGGCGGTCCCGGGCGGTCCGGGGCGGTCCCGGGCGGTCCGGGGCGGTCCCGGGCGGACCGGGGCGGTCCGGGGCGGTCCCGGGCGGTCCCGGGCGGTCCCGGGTGGTCCCGGGCAGTCCCGGGCGGTCCCGGGCGGTCCGGGCGGTCCCGGTTGGTCCCGGGCGGTCCGGGGCGGTCCCGGGCGGTCCCGGGCTGTCCGGGGCAGTCCCGGGCGGTCCGGGGCGGTCCTGGGCGATCCCGTGCGGTCCTGGGCGGTCCCGGGCGGTCCCGGGCGGTCCGGTGCGGTCCCAGGCGGTCCCGGGTGGTGCCGGGCGGTCCCGGGCGGTCTCGGGCGGTTCGGGCGGTCCTGGGCGGTCCCGGGCGGTCCCGGGCGGTCCCGGGCGGTCCCGGGCGGTCCGGGGCGGTCCCGGGCGGTCCCGGGCGGTCCCGGGTGGTCCCGGGCGGTCCCGGGCGGTCCCGGGTGGTCCCGGGCGGTCTAGGGCGGTCCCGGGCGGTCCTGGGTGGTCCCGGGCGGTCTCGGGCGGTCCCGGGCGTTCCAGGGCGGTCCCGGGCAGTCCAGTGCGGTCCCGGGCGGTCCTGGGCGATCCCGGGCGGTCCGAGGCGGTCCCGGGCGGTCCAGGGCGGTCTCGGGCGGTCCCGGGCGGTCCCGGGCGTTCTAGGGCGGTCACGGGCGGTCCGGGGCGGTCCCGGGCGGTCCCGGGCGGTCCCGGGCGGTCGGGGCGGTCCCGGGCTGTCCGGGTGTGGTCCTGGGCGGTCCGGTTGCGGTCCCGGGCTGTCCGGGGCGGTCACGGGCGGTCCCGGGCAGTCCCGGTCAGTCCCGGGTGGTCCCGGGCGGTCTCGGGTGGTCCCGGGCGGTCCTGGCGGTCCAGGGCGGTCCCGGGCGGTCCCAGGCGGTCCCGGGCGGTCCCGGGCGGTCCGGGGCGGTCCCGGGCGGTCCCGGGCGGTCCTGGGCGGTCCCGGGCCATCCCGGGCGGTCCGGGGCGGTCCGGGGCGGTCCCGGGCGGTCCCGGGCGGTCCCGGGCGGTCCCGGGCAGTCCCGGGCGGTCCCGGGCGGTCCCGGGCGGTCCCGGTTGGTCCCGGGCAGTCCGGGGCGTTCCCGGGCGCTCCCGGGCGCTCCCGGGCGGTCCCGGGCGGTCCCGGGCTGTCCGGGGCAGTCCCGGGCGGTCCGGGGCGGTCTTGGGCGATCCCGTGCGGTCCCGGGCGGTCCCGGGCGGTCCCGGGCGGTCCGGTGCGGTCCCAGGCGGTCCCGCGCGGTGCCGGGCGGTCCCGGGCGGTCTCGGGCGGTTCGGGCGGTCCTGGGCGGTCCCGGGCGGTCCCGGGCGGTCCCGGGCAGTCCCGGGCGGTCCGGGGCGGTCCCGGGCGGTCCCGGGCGGTCCGGGGCAGTCCCGGGCGGTCCCGGGCGGTCCCGGGCGGTCCCGGGCAGTCCCGGGCGGTCCCGGGCGGTCCCGGGCGGTCCTGGTCGGTCCCGGGTGGTCCCGGGCGGTCCGGGGCGGTCCCGGGCGGTCCCGGGCGGTCCCGGGTGGTCCCGGGCGGTCCAGGGCGGTCCTGGCGTCCCGGGCGGTCCCGGGCGGTCCCGGGTGGTCCCGGGCGTTCCAGGGCGGTCCCGGGCGGTCCAGGGTGGTCCCAGGCGGTCCCGGGCGGTCCCGGCGGTCCGGGGCGGTCCCGGGCGGTCCCGGCGGTCCCGGGCGGTCCCGGGCGGTCCCGGGTGGTCCCGGGCGGTCCGGGGAGGTCCCGGGCGGTCCCGGGCGCTCCCGGGCGGTCCCGGCGGTCCCGGGCGGTCCCGGGCAGTCCCGGGCGGTCCCGGGTGGTCCCGGGCGGTCTAGGGCGGTCCCGGGCGGTCCTGGGTGGTCCCGGGCGGTCTCGGGCGGTCCCGGGCGTTCCAGGGCGGTCCCGGGCGGTCCAGTGCGGTCCCGGGCGGTCCTGGGCGATCCCGGGCGGTCCGAGGCGGTCCCGGGCGGTCCGGGGCGGTCTCGGGCGGTCCCGGGCGGTCCCGGGCGTTCTAGGGCGGTCACGGGCGGTCCGGGGCGGTCCCGTGCGGTCCCGGGCGGTCCCGGGCGGTCGGGGCGGTCCCGGGCTGTCCGGGTGTGGTCCTGGGCGGTCCGGGTGCGGTCCCGGGCGGTCCGGGCGGTCCCGGGCGGTCCCGGGCAGTCCCGGGCAGTCCCGGGTGGTCCCGGGCGGTCTCGGGGGGTCCCGGGCGGTCCTGGCGGTCCAGGGCGGTCCCGGGCGGTCCCAGGCGGTCCCGGGCAGTCCCGGGCGGTCCGGGGCGGTCCCGGGCGGTCCCGGGCGGTCCCGGGCGGTCCCGGGCGGTCCCTGGCGGTCCCGGGCGGTCCGGGGCGGTCCCGGGCGGTCCGGGGCGGTCCCGGGCGGTCCGGGGCGGTCCCGGGCGGTCCGGGGCGGTCCGGGGCGGTCCCGGGCGGTCCCGGGCGGTCCCGGGCGGTCCCGGGTGGTCCCGGGCAGTCTAGGGCGGTCCCGGGCGGTCCTGGGTGGTCCCGGGCGGTCTCGGGCGGTCCCGGGCGTTCCAGGGCGGTCCCGGGCGGTCCAGTGCGGTCCCGGGCGGTCCTGGGCGATCCCGGGCGGTCCGAGGCGGTCCCGGGCGGTCCGGGGCGGTCTCGGGCGGTCCCGGGCGGTCCCGGGCGTTCTAGGGCGGTCACGGGCGGTCCGGGGCGGTCCCGGGCGGTCCCGGGCGGTCCCGGGCGGTCGGGGCGGTCCCGGGCTGTCCGGTTGTGGTCCTGGGCGGTCCGGGTGCGGTCCCGGGCGGTCCGGGGCGGTCCCGGGGCGGTCCCGGGCAGTCCCGGGCAGTCCCGGGTGGTCCCGGGCGGTCTCGGGTGGTCCCGGGCGGTCCTGGCGGTGCAGGGCGGTCCCGGGCGGTCCCAGGCGGTCCCGGGCGGTCCCTGGCGGTCCGGGGCGGTCCCGGGCGGTCCCGGGCGGTCCCGGGCGGTCCCGGGCGGTCCCGGGCGGTCCCGGGTGGTCCCGGGCAGTCTAGGGCGGTCCCGGGCGGTCCTGGGTGGTCCCGGGCGGTCTCGGGCGGTCCCGGGCGTTCCAGGGCGGTCCCGGGCGGTCCAGTGCGGTCCCGGGCGGTCCTGGGCGATCCCGGGCGGTCCGAGGCGGTCCCGGGCGGTCCGGGGCGGTCTCGGCGGTCCCGGGCGGTCCCGTGCGTTCTAGGGCGGGTCACGGGCGGTCCGGGGCGGTCCCGGGCGGTCCCGGGCGGTCCCGGGCGGTCGGGGCGGTCCCGGGCTGTCCGGGTGTGGTCCTGGGCGGTCCGGGTGCGGTCCCGGGCGGTCCGGGGCGGTCCCGGGCGGTCCCGGGCAGTCCCGGGCAGTCCCGGGTGGTCCCGGGCGGTCTCGGGTGGTCCCGGGCGGTCCTGGCGGTGCAGGGCGGTCCCGGGCGGTCCCAGGCGGTCCCGGGCGGTCCCGGGCGGTCCGGGGCGGTCCCGGGCGGTCCCGGGCGGTCCCGGGCGGTCCCGGGCGGTCCCGGGCGGTCCCGGGCGGTCTGGGGCGGTCCCGGGCGGTCCGGGGCGGTCCCGGGCGGTCCGGGGGCGGTCCCGGGCGGACCGGGGCGGTCCGGGGCGGTCCCGGGCGGTCCCGGGCGGTCCCGGGTGGTCCCGGGCAGTCCCGGGCGGTCCCGGGCGGTCCCGGGCGGTCCCGGTTGGTCCCGGGCGGTCCGGGGCGGTCCCGGGCGGTCCCGGGCTGTCCGGGGCAGTCCCGGGCGGTCCGGGGCGGTCCTGGGCGATCCCGTGCGGTCCTGGGCGGTCCCGGGCGGTCCCGGGCGGTCCGGTGCGGTCCCAGGCGGTCCCGGGTGGTGCCGGGCGGTCCCGGGCGGTCTCGGGCGGTTCGGGCGGTCCTGGGCGGTGCCGGGCGGTCCCGGGCGGTCCCGGGCGGTCCCGGGCGGTCCGGGGCGGTCCCGGGCGGTCCCGGGCGGTCCCGGGTGGTCCCGGGCGGTCCCGGGCGGTCCCGGGTGGTCCCGGGCGGTCTAGGCGGTCCCGGGCGGTCCTGGGTGGTCCCGGGCGGTCTCGGGCGGTCCCGGGCGTTCCAGGGCGGTCCCGGGGCAGTCCAGTGCGGTCCCGGGCGGTCCTGGGCGATCCCGGGCGGTCCGAGGCGGTCCCGGGCGGTCCAGGGCGGTCTCGGGCGGTCCCGGGCGGTCCCGGGCGTTCTAGGGCGGTCACGGGCGGTCCGGGGCGGTCCCGGGCGGTCCCGGGCGGTCCCGGGCGGTCGGGCGGTCCCGGGCTGTCCGGGTGTGGTCCTGGGCGGTCCGGTTGCGGTCCCGGGCGGTCCGGGGCGGTCACGGCGGTCCCGGGCAGTCCCGGTCAGTCCCGGGTGGTCCCGGGCGGTCTCGGGTGGTCCCGGGCGGTCCTGGCGGTCCAGGGCGGTCCCGGGCGGTGCCAGGCGGTCCCGGGCGGTCCCGGGCGGTCCGGGGCGGTCCCGGGCGGTCCCGGGCGGTCCTGGGCGGTCCCGGGCCGTCCCGGGCGGTCCGGGGCGGTCCGGGGCGGTCCCGGGCGGTCCCGGGCGGTCCCGGGCGGTCCCGGGCAGTCCCGGGCGGTCCCGGGCGGTCCCGGCGGTCCCGGTTGGTCCCGGGCGGTCCGGGGCGTTCCCGGGCGCTCCCGGGCGCTCCCGGGCGGTCCCGGGCGGTCCCGGGCTGTCCGGGGCAGTCCCGGGCGGTCCGGGGCGGTCTTGGGCGATCCCGTGCGGTCCCGGGCGGTCCCGGGCGGTCCCGGGCGGTCCGGTGCGGTCCCAGGCGGTCCCGCGCGGTGCCGGGCGGTCCCGGGCGGTCTCGGGCGGTTCGGGCGGTCCTGGGCGGTCCCGGGCGGTCCCGGGCGGTCCCGGGCAGTCCCGGGCGGTCCGGGGCGGTCCCGGGCGGTCCCGGGCGGTCCGGGGCAGTCCCGGGCGGTCCCGGGCGGTCCCGGGCGGTCCCGGGCGGTCCCGGGCAGTCCCGGGCGGTCCCGGGCGGTCCTGGTCGGTCCCGGGTGGTCCCGGGCGGTCCGGGGCGGTCCCGGGCGGTCCCGGGCGGTCCCGGGTGGTCCCGGGCGGTCCAGGGCGGTCCTGGGCGGTCCCGGGCGGTCCCGGGCGGTCCCGGGTGGTCCCGGGCGTTCCAGGGCGGTCCCGGGCGGTCCAGGGGGTCCCAGGCGGTCCCGGGCGGTCCCGGGCGGTCCGGGGCGGTCCCGGGCGGTCCCGGCGGTCCCGGGCGGTCCCGGGCGGTCCCGGGTGGTCCCGGGCGGTCCGGGGAGGTCCCGGGCGGTCCCGGGCGCTCCCGGGCGGTCCCGGGCGGTCCCGGGCGGTCCCGGGCAGTCCCGGGCGGTCCCGGGTGGTCCCGGGCGGTCTAGGGCGGTCCCGGCGGTCCTGGGTGGTCCCGGGCGGTCTCGGCGGTCCCGGGCGTTCCAGGGCGGTCCCGGCGGTCCAGTGCGGTCCCGGGCGGTCCTGGGCGATCCCGGGCGGTCCGAGGCGGTCCCGGGCGGTCCGGGGCGGTCCCGGGCTGTCCGGGTGTGGTCCTGGGCGGTCCGGGTGCGGTCCCGGGCGGTCCGGGGCGGTCCCGGGCGGTCCCGGGCAGTCCCGGGCAGTCCCGGGTGGTCCCGGGCGGTCTCGGGGGGTCCCGGGCGGTCCTGGCGGTCCAGGGCGGTCCCGGGCGGTCCCAGGCGGTCCCGGGCAGTCCCGGGCGGTCCGGGGCGGTCCCGGGCGGTCCCGGGCGGTCCCGGGCGGTCCCGGGCGGTCCCTGGCGGTCCCGGGCGGTCCGGGGCGGTCCCGGGCGGTCCGGGGCGGTCCCGGGCGGTCCGGGGCGGTCCCAGGCGGTCCGGGGCGGTCCGGGGCGGTCCCGGGCGGTCCCGGGCGGTCCCGGGCGGTCCCGGGCAGTCCCGGGCGGTCCCGGGCGGTCCCGGGCGGTCCCGGTTGGTCCCGGGCGGTCCGGGGCGGTCCCGGGCGCTCCCGGGCGCTCCCGGGCGGTCCCGGGCGGTCCCGGGCTGTCCGGGGCAGTCCCGGGCGGTCCGGGGCGGTCCTGGGCGAACCCGTGCGGTCCCGGGCGGTCCCGGGCGGTCCCGGGCGGTCCGGTGCGGTCCCAGGCGGTCCCGGGCGGTGCCGGGCGGTCCCGGGCGGTCTCGGGCGGTTTGGGCGGTCCTGGGCGGTCCCGGGCGGTCCCGGGCGGTCCCGGGCAGTCCCGGGCGGTCCGGGGCGGTCCCGGGCGGTCCCGGGCGGTCCGGGGCAGTCCCGGGCGGTCCCGGGCGGTCCCGGGCGGTCCCGGGCGGTCCCAGGCAGTCCCGGGCGGTCCCGGGCGGTCCTGGTCGGTCCCGGGTGGTTCCGGGCGGTCCGGGGCGGTCCCGGGCGGTCCCGGGCGGTCCCGGGTGGTCCCGGGCGGTCCAGGGCGGTCCCGGGCGGTCCCGGGCGGTCCCGGGCGGTCCCGGGCGGTCCCGGGCGGTCCCGGGCGTTCCAGGGCGGTCCCGGGCGGTCCAGGGTGGTCCCTGGCGGTCCTGGGCGGTCCCGGTCGGTCCGAGGCGGTCCCGGGCGGTCCGGGGCGGTCCCGGGCGGTCCCGGGCGGTCCCGGGTGTTCTAGGGCGGTTCCGGGCGGTCCGGGGCGGTCCCGGGCGGTGCTGGGCGGTCCCGGGCGGTCCTGGGCGGTCCGGGGCGGTCCCGGGCAGTCCCGGGCAGTCCCGGGTGGTCCCGGGCGGTCTCGGGCGGTCCCGGGCGGTCCTGGCGGTCCAGGGCGGTCCCGGGCGGTCCCAGGCGGTCCCGGGCGGTCCCGGGCGGTCCGGGGCGGTCCCGGGCGGTCCCGGGCGGTCCCGGGCGGTCCTGGGCGGTCCCGGGCGGTCCCGGGTGGTCCCGGGCGGTCCGGGGCGGTCCCGGGCGGTCCCGGGCGCTCCCGGGCGGTCCCGGGCGGTCCCGGGCGGTCCCGGGCGGTCCCGGCGGTCCCGGGGGTCCCGGGCGGTCTAGGGCGGTCCCGGGCGGTCCTGGGTGGTCCCGGGCGGTCTCGGGCGGTCCCGGGCGTTCCAGGGCGGTCCCGGGCGGTCCAGTGCGGTCCCGGGCGGTCCTGGGCGATCCCGGGCGGTCCGAGGCGGTCCCGGGCGGTCAGGGCGGTCTCGGGCGGTCCCGGGCGGTCCTGGGCGTTCTAGGGCGGTCACGGGCGGTCCGGGGCGGTCCCGGGCGGTCCCGGCAGTCCCGGGCGGTCGGGGCGGTCCCGGCTGTCCGGGTGTGGTCCTGGGCGGTCCGGTTGCGGTCCCGGGCGGTCCGGGGCGGTCCCGGGCGGTCCTGGGCAGTCCCGGGCAGTCCCGGGTGGTCCCGGGCGGTCTCGGGTGGTCCCGGGCGGTCCTGGCGGTCCAGGCGGTCCCGGGCGGTCCCAGGCGGGTCCCGGGCGGTCCGGGCGGTCCCGGGCGGTCCCGGCGGTCCCGGGCGGTCCCGGGCGGTCCCGGGCGGTCACGGGCGGTACGGGGCGGTCCCGGGCGGTCCGGGGCAGTCCCGGGCGGTCCGGGGCGGTCCCGGGTGGTCCGGGGCGGTCCGGGGCGGTCCCGGGCGGTCCCGGGCGGTCCCGGGCGGTCCCGGGCAGTCCCGGGCGGTCCCGGGCGGTCCCGGGCGGTCCCGGTTGGTCCCGGGCGGTCCGGGGCGGTCCCGGGCGCTCCCGGGCGCTCCCGGGCGCTCCCGGGCGGTCCGGGCGGTCCCGGGCTGTCCGGGGCAGTCCCGGGCGGTCCGGGGCGGTCTTGGGCGATCCCGTTCGGTCCCGGGCGGTCCCAGGCGGTCCCGGGCGGTCCGGTGCGGTCCCAGGCGGTCCCGGGCGGTGCCGGGCGGTCCCGGGCGGTCTCGGGCGGTTCGGCGGTCCTGGGCGGTCCCGGGCGGTCCCGGGCGGTCCCGGGCAGTCCCGGGCGGTCCGGGGCGGTCCCGGGCGGTCCCGGGTGGTCCGGGGCAGTCCCGGGCGGTCCCGGGCGGTCCCGGGCGGTCCCGGGCGGTCCCGGGCAGTCCCGGGCGGTCCCGGGCGGTCCTGGTCGGTCCCGGGTGGTCCCGGGCGGTCCGGGGCGGTCCCGGGCGGTCCCGGGCGGTCCCGGGTGGTCCCGGGTGGTCCAGGGCGGTCCCGGGCGGTCCCGGCGGTCCCGGGCGGTCCCGGGTGGTTCCGGGCGTTCCAGGGCGGTCCCGGGCGGTCCAGGGTGGTCCCAGGCGGTCCCCGGGCGGTTCCGGGCGGTCCGGGGCGGTCCCGGGCGGTCCCGGGCGGTCCCGGGCGGTCCCGGGCGGTCCCGGGCGGTCCCGGGCGGTCCCGGGTGGTCCCGGACGGTCCGGGGCGGTCCCGGGCGGTCCCGGGCCCTCCCGGGCGGTCCCGGCGGTCCCGGGCGGTCCCGGGCGGTCCCGGGCGGTCCCGGGTGGTCCCGGGCAGTCTAGGGCGGTCCCGGGCGGTCCTGGGTGGTCCGGGCGGTCTCGGGCGGTCCCGGGCGTTCCAGGGCGGTCCCGGGCGGTCCCAGTGCGGTCCCGGGCGGTCCTGGGCGATCCCGGGCGGTCCGAGGCGGTCCCGGGCGGTCCGGGGCGGTCTCGGGCGGTCCCGGGCGGTCCCGGGCGTTCTAGGGCGGTCACGGGCGGTCCGGGGCGGTCCCGGGCGGTCCCGGGCGGTCCCGGGCGGTCGGGGCGGGCCCCGGGCTGTCCGGGTGTGGTCCTGGGCGGTCCGGGTGCGGTCCCGGGCGGTCCGGGGCGGTCCCGGGCGGTCCCGGGCATTCCCGGGCAGTCCCGGGCGGTCCCGGGCGGTCCCGGGCGGTCCCGGGCGGTCCCGGGCGGTCCGGGGCGGTCCCGGGCGGTCCCGGGCGGTCCGGGGCGGTCCCGGGCGGTCCCGGGCGGTCCCGGGCGGTCCCGGGCCGTCCCGGGCGGTCCCGGGCGGTCCGGGGCGGTCCCGGGCGGTCCGGGGCGGTCCCGGGCGGTCCGGGGCGGTCCCGGGCGGTCCGGGGCGGTCCGGGGCGGTCCCGGGCGGTCCCGGGCGGTCCCGGGTGGTCCCGGGCAGTCCCGGGCGGTCCCGGGCGGTCCCGGGCGGTCCCGGTTGGTCCCGGGCGGTCCGGGGCGGTCCCGGGCGGTCCCGGGCTGTCCAGGGCAGTCCCGGGCGGTCCGGGGCGGTCCTGGGCGATCCCGTGCGGTCCTGGGCGGTCCCGGGCGGTCCCGGGCGGTCCGGTGCGGTCCCAGGCGGTCCCGGGCGGTGCCGGGCGGTCCCGGGCGGTCTCGGGCGGTTCGGGCGGTCCTGGGCGGTCCCGGGCGGTCCCGGGTGGTCCCGGGCGGTCCCGGGCGGTCCGGGCAGTCCGGGCGGTCCCGGGCGGTCCCGGGTGGTCCCGGGCGGTCCCGGGCGGTCCCGGGTGGTCCCGGGCGGTCTAGGGCGGTCCCGGGCGGTCCTGGGTGGTCCCGGGCGGTCTCGGGCGGTCCCAGGCGTTCCAGGGCGGTCCCGGGCGGTCCAGTGCGGTCCCGGGCGGTCCTGGGCGATCCCGGGCGGTCCCGAGGCGGTCCCGGGCGGTCCAGGGCGGTCTCGGGCGGTCCCGGGCGGTCCCGGGCGTTCTAGGGCGGTCACGGGCGGTCCGGGGCGGTCCCGGGCGGTCCCGGGCGGTCCCGGGCGGTCGGGGCGGTCCCGGGCTGTCCGGGTGTGGTCCTGGGCGGTCCGGTTGCGGTCCCGGGCGGTCCGGGGCGGTCACGGGCGGTCCCGGGCAGTCCCGGTCAGTCCCGGGTGGTCCCGGGCGGTCCCGGTTGGTCCCCGGGCGGTCCGGGGCGGTCTTGGGCGATCCCGTGCGGTCCCGGCGGTCCCGGGCGGTCCCGGGCGGTCCGGTGCGGTCCCAGGCGGTCCCGGGGCGGTGCCGGGCGGTCCCGGGCGGTCTCGGGCGGTTCGGGCGGTCCTGGGCGGTCCCGGGCGGTCCCGGGCGGTCCCGGGCAGTCCCGGGCGGTCCGGGGCGGTCCCGGGTGGTCCCGGGCGGTCCGGGGCAGTCCCGGGCGGTCCCGGGCGGTCCCGGGCGGTCCCGGGCGGTCCCGGGCAGTCCCGGGCGGTCCCGGGCGTCCTGGTCGGTCCCGGGTGGTCCCGGGCGGTCCGGGGCGGTCCCGGGCGGTCCCGGGCGGTCCCGGGTGGTCGGGCGGTCCCGGGTGGTCCCGGGCGGTCCAGGGCGGTCCTGGGCGGTCCCGGGCGGTCCCGGGCGGTCCCGGGTGGTCCCGGGCGTTCCAGGGCGGTCCCGGGCGGTCCAGGGTGGTCCCAGGCGGTCCCGGGCGGTCCCGGACGGTCCGGGGCGGTCCCAGGCGGTCCCGGCGGTCCCGGGCGGTCCCGGGCGGTCCCGGGTGGTCCCGGCGGTCCGGGGAGGTCCCGGGCGGTCCCGGGCGCTCCCGGGCGGTCCCGGGCGGTCCCGGGCGGTCCCGGGCAGTCCCGGGCGGTCCCGGGTGGTCCCGGGCGGTCTAGGGCGGTCCCGGGCGGTCCTGGGTGGTCCCGGGCGGTCTCGGGCGGTCCCGGGCGTTCCAGGGCGGTCCCGGGCGGTTCAGTGCGGTCCCGGGCGGTCCTGGGCGATCCCGGGCGGTCCGAGGCGGTCCAGGGCGGTCCGGGGCGGTCTCGGGCGGTCCCGGGCGGTCCCGGGCGTTCTAGGGCGGTCACGGGCGGTCCGGGGCGGTCCCGGGCGGTCCCGGGTGGTCCCGGGCGGTCGGGGCGGTCCCGGGCTGTCCGGGTGTGGTCCTGGGCGGTCCGGGTGCGGTCCCGGGCGGTCCCGGGCAGTCCCGGGCAGTCCCGGGTGGTCCCGGGCGGTCTCGGGGGGTCCCGGGCGGTCCTGGCAGTCCAGGGCGGTCCCGGGCGGTCCCAGGCGGTCCCGGGCAGTCCCGGGCGGTCCGGGGCGGTCCCGGGCGGTCCCGGGCGGTCCCGGGCGGTCCCGGGCGGTCCCTGGCGGTCCCGGGCGGTCCGGGGCGGTCCCGGGCGGTCCGGGGCGGTCCCGGGCGGTCCGGGGCGGTCCCGGGCGGTCCGGGGCGGTCCGGGGCGGTCCCGGGCGGTCCCGGGCGGTCCCGGGCGGTCCCGGGCAGTCCCGGGCGGTCCCGGGCGGTCCCGGGCGGTCCCGGTTGGTCCCGGGCGGTCCGGGGCGGTCCCGGGCGCTCCCGGGCGCTCCCGGGCGGTCCCGGGCGGTCCCGGGCTGTCCGGGGCAGTCCCGGGCGGTCCGGGGCGGTCCTGGGCGAACCCGTGCGGTCCCGGGCGGTCCCGGGCGGTCCCGGGCGGTCCGGTGCGGTCCCAGGCGGTCCCGGGCGGTGCCGGGCGGTCCCGGGCGGTCTCGGGCGGTTTGGGCGGTCCTGGGCGGTCCCGGGCGGTCCCGGGCGGTCCCGGGCAGTCCCGGGCGGTCCGGGGCGGTCCCGGGCGGTCCCGGGCGGTCCGGGGCAGTCCCGGGCGGTCCCGGGCGGTCCCGGGCGGTCCCGGGCGGTCCCGGGCAGTCCCGGGCGGTCCCGGGCGGTCCTGGTCGGTCCCGGGTGGTCCCGGGCGGTCCGGGGCGGTCCCGGGCGGTCCCGGGCGGTCCCGGGTGGTCCCGGGCGGTCCAGGGCGGTCCCGGGCGGTCCCGGGCGGTCCCGGGCGGTCCGGGCGTTCCAGGGCGGTCCCGGGCGGTCCAGGGTGGTCCCTGGCGGTCCTGGGCGGTCCCGGTCGGTCCGAGGCGGTCCCGGGCGGTCCGGGGCGGTCCCGGGCGGTCCCGGGCGGTCCCGGGTGTTCTAGGGCGGTTCCGGGCGGTCCGGGGCGGTCCCGGGCGGTGCTGGGCGGTCCCGGGCGGTCCTGGGCGGTCCGGGGCGGTCACGGGCGGTCCGGGGCGGTCCCGGGCGGTCCCGGGCGGTCCCGGGCGGTCCCGGGCGGTCCGGGGCGGTCCGGGGCGGTCCGGGGCGGTCCCGGGCGGTCCGGGCGGTCCCGGGCGGTCCCGGGCGGTCCCGGGCGGTCCCGGGCGGTCCCGGGCGGTCCCGGGCGGTTCGGGGCTATCCGGGGCGGTCCGGGGCGGTCCGGGTCGGTCCCGGGCGGTCCCGGGCGGTCCGGGGCGGTCCCGGGCGGTCCGGGGCGGTCCCGGGCGGTGCGGGACGGTCCCGGGCGGTCCGGGGCAATCCGGGGCGGTCCGGGGCGGTCCGGGCGGTCCCGGGCGGTCCCGGGCAGTCCCGGGCGGTCCCGGGCGGTCCGGGGCGGTCCTGGGCGGTCTGGGGCGGTCCGGGGCGGTCCCGGGCGGTCCCGGGCGGTCCCGGGTGTTCTAGGGCGGTTCCGGGCGGTCCGGGGCGGTCCCGGGCGGTGCTGGGCGGTCCCGGGCGGTCCTGGGCGGTCCGGGGCGGTCCCGGGCGGTCCGGGGCGGTCCCGGGCGGTCCCGGGCGGTCCCGGGCGGTCCCGGGCGGTCCGGGGTGGTCCCGGGCGGTCCGGGGCGGTCCGGGGCGGTCCCGGGCGGTCCTGGGCGGTCCCGGACGGTCCCGGGCGGTCCCGGGCGGTCCCGGGCGGTCCCGGGCGGTTCGGGGCTATCCGGGGCGGTCTGGGGCGGTCCGGGTCGGTCCCGGGCGGTCCCGGGCGGTCCGGGGCGGTCCCGGGCGGTCCGGGGCGGTCCCGGGCGGTGCGGGACGGTCCTGGGCGGTCCGGGGCAATCCGGGGCGGTCCGGGGCGGTCCGGGCGGTCCCGGGCGGTCCTGGGCGGTCCCGGGCGGTCCCGGGCGGTCCCGGGTGGTCCCGGGCGGTCCGGGGAGGTCCCGGGCGGTCCCGGGCGCTCCGGGCGGTCCCGGGCGGTCCCGGGCGGTCCCGGGCAGTCCCGGGCGGTCCCGGGTGGTCCCGGGCGGTCTAGGGCGGTCCCGGGCGGTCCTGGGTGGTCCCGGGCGGTCTCGGGCGGTCCCGGGCGTTCCAGGGCGGTCCCGGGCGGTCCAGTGCGGTCCCGGGCGGTCCTGGGCGATCCCGGGCGGTCCGAGGCGGTCCCGGGCGGTCCGGGGCGGTCTCGGGCGGTCCCGGGCGGTCCCGGGCGTTCTAGGGCGGTCACGGGCGGTCCGGGGCGGTCCCGGGCGGTCCCGGGCGGTCCCGGGCGGTCGGGGCGGTCCCGGGCTGTCCGGGTGTGGTCCTGGGCGGTCCGGGTGCGGTCCCGGGCGGTCCGGGGCGGTCCCGGGCGGTCCCGGGCAGTCCCGGGCAGTCCCGGGTGGTCCCGGGCGGTCTCGGGGGGTCCCGGGCGGTCCTGGCGGTCCAGGGCGGTCCCGGGCGGTCCCAGGCGGTCCCGGGCAGTCCCGGGCGGTCCGGGGCGGTCCCGGGCGGTCCCGGGCGGTCCCGGGCGGTCCCGGGCGGTCCCTGGCGGTCCCGGGCGGTCCGGGGCGGTCCCGGGCGGTCCGGGGCGGTCCCGGGCGGTCCGGGGCGGTCCCGGGCGGTCCGGGGCGGTCCGGGGCGGTCCCGGGCGGTCCCCGGCGGTCCCGGGCGGTCCCGGGCAGTCCCGGGCGGTCCCGGGCGGTCCCGGGCGGTCCCGGTTGGTCCCGGGCGGTCCGGGGCGGTCCCGGGCGCTCCCGGGCGCTCCCGGGCGGTCCCGGGCGGTCCCGGGCTGTCCGGGGCAGTCCCGGGCGGTCCGGGGCGGTCCTGGGCGATCCCGTGCGGTCCCGGGCGGTCCCGGGCGGTCCCGGGTGGTCCGGTGCGGTCCCAGGCGGTCCCGGGCGGTGCCGGGCGGTCCCGGGCGGTCTCGGGCGGTTCGGGCGGTCCTGGGCGGTCCCGGGCGGTCCCGGGCGGTCCCGGGCAGTCCCGGGCGGTCCGGGGCGGTCCCGGGCGGTCCCGGGCGGTCCGGGGCAGTCCCGGGCGGTCCCGGGCGGTCCCGGGCGGTCCCGGGCGGTCCCGGGCAGTCCCGGGCGGTCCCGGGCGGTCCTGGTCGGTCCCGGGTGGTCCCGGGCGGTCCGGGGCGGTCCCGGGCGGTCCCGGGCGGTCCCGGGTGGACCCGGGCGGTCCAGGGCGGTCCCGGGCGGTCCCGGGCGGTCCCGGGCGGTCCCGGGCGTTCCAGGGCGGTCCCGGGCGGTCCAGGGTGGTCCCTGGCGGTCCTGGGCGGTCCCGGTCGGTCCGAGGCGGTCCCGGGCGGTCCGGGGCGGTCCCGGGCGGTCCCGGGCGGTCCCGGGTGTTCTAGGGCGGTTCCGGGCGGTCCGGGGCGGTCCCGGGCGGTGCCGGGCGGTCCCGGGCGGTCCCGGGCGGTCCCGGGCGGTCCGGGGCGGTCCGGGCGGTCCCGGGCGGTCCCGGGCGGTCCTGGGCGGTCCCGGGCGGTCCCGGGTGGTCCCGGGCGGTCCGGGGCGGTCCCGGGCGGTCCCGGGCGCTCCCGGGCGGTCCCGGGCGGTCCTGGGCGGTCCCGGGCGGTCCCGGGCGGTCCCGGGTGGTCCCAGGCGGTCTAGGGCGGTCCCGGGCGGTCCTGGGTGGTCCCGGGCGGTCTCGGGCGGTCCCGGGCGTTCCAGGGCGGTCCCGGGCGGTCCAGTGCGGTCCCGGGCGGTCCTGGGCGATCCCGGGCGGTCCGAGGCGGTCCCGGGCGGTCCAGGGCGGTCTCGGGCGGTCCCGGGCGGTCCCGGGCGTTCTAGGGCGGTCACGGGCGGTCCGGGGCGGTCCCGGGCGGTCCCGGGCGGTCCCGGGCGGTCGGGGCGGTCCCGGGCGGTCCGGGGCGGTCCCGGGTGGTCCTGGGCAGTCCCGGGCAGTCCCGGGTGGTCCCGGGTGGTCTCGGGTGGTCCCGGGCGGTCCTGGCGGTCCAGGGCGGTCCCGGGCGGTCCCAGGCGGTCCCGGGCGGTCCCGGGCGGTCCGGGGCGGTCCCGGGCGGTCCCGAGCGGTCCCGGGCGGTCCCGGGCGGTCCCGGGCGGTCACGGGCGGTCCGGGGCGGTCCCGGGCGGTCCGGGGCAGTCCCGGGCGGTCCGGGGCGGTCCCGGGTGGTCCGGGGCGGTCCGGGGCGGTCCCGGGCGGTCCCGGGCGGTCCCGGGCGGTCCCGGGCAGTCCCGGGCGGTCCCGGGCGGTCCCGGGCGGTCCCGGTTGGTCCCGGGCGGTCCGGGGCGGTCCCGGGCGCTCCCGGGCGCTCCCGGGCGCTCCCGGGCGGTCCCGGGCGGTCCCGGGCTGTCCGGGGCAGTCCCGGGCGGTCCGGGGCGGTCTTGGGCGATCCCGTGCGGTCCCGGGCGGTCCCAGGCGGTCCCGGGGCGGTCCGGTGCGGTCCCAGGCGGTCCCGGGCGGTGCCGGGCGGTCCCGGGCGGTCTCGGGCGGTTCGGGCGGTCCTGGGCGGTCCCGGGCGGTCCCGGGCGGTCCCGGGCAGTCACGGGCGGTCCGGGGCGGTCCCGGGCGGTCCCGGGCGGTCCGGGGCAGTCCCGGGTGGTCCCGGGCGGTCCCGGGCGGTCCCGGGCGGTCCCGGGCAGTCCCGGGCGGTCCCGGGCGGTCCTGGTCGGTCCCGGGTGGTCCCGGGCGGTCCGGGGCGGTCCCGGGCGGTCCCGGGCGGTCCCGGGTGGTCCCGGGCGGTCCAGGGCGGTCCCGGGCGGTCCCGGGCGGTCCCGGGCGGTCCCGGGTGGTTCCGGGCGTTCCAGGGCGGTCCCGGGCGGTCCAGGGTGGTCCCAGGCGGTCCCCGGGCGGTTCCGGGCGGTCCGGGGCGGGCCCGGGCAGTCCCGGGCGGTCCCGGGCGGTCCCGGGCCGTCCCGGGCGGTCCCGGGTGGTCCCGGACGGTCCGGGGCGGTCCCGGGCGGTCCCGGGCCCTCCCGGGCGGTCCCGGGCGGTCCCGGGCGGTCCCGGGCGGTCCCGGGCGGTCCCGGGTGGTCCCGGGCAGTCTAGGGCGGTCCCGGGCGGTCCTGGGTGGTCCGGGGCGGTCTCGGGCGGTCCCGGGCGTTCCAGGGCGGTCCCGGGCGGTCCAGTGCGGTCCCGGGCGGTCCTGGGCGATCCCGGGCGGTCCGAGGCGGTCCCGGGCGGTCCGGGGCGGTCTCGGGCGGTCCCGGGCGGTCCCGGGCGTTCTAGGGCGGTCACGGGCGGTCCGGGGCGGTCCCGGGCGGTCCCGGGCGGTCCCGGGCGGTCGGGGCGGTCCCGGGCTGTCCGGGTGTGGTCCTGGGCGGTCCGGGTGCGGTCCCGGGCGGTCCGGGGCGGTCCCGGGCGGTCCCGGGCAGTCCCGGGCAGTCCCGGGTGGTCCCGGGCGGTCTCGGGTGGTCCCGGGCGGTCCTGGCGGTGCAGGGCGGTCCCGGGCGGTCCCAGGCGGTCCCGGGCGGTCCCGGGCGGTCCGGGGCGGTCCCGGGCGGTCCCGGGCGGTCCCGGGCGGTCCCGGGCGGTCCCGGGCGGTCCCGGGCGGTCCGGGGCGGTCCCGGGCGGTCCGGGGCGGTCCCGGGCGGTCCGGGGCGGTCCCGGGCGGTCCGGGGCGGTCCGGGGCGGTCCCGGGCGGTCCCGGGCGGTCCCGGGTGGTCCCGGGCAGTCCCGGGCGGTCCCGGGCGGTCCCGGGCGGTCCCGGTTGGTCCCGGGCGGTCCGGGGCGGTCCTGGGCGGTCCCGGGCTGTCCAGGGCAGTCCCGGGCGGTCCGGGGGCGGTCCTAGGCGATCCCGTGCGGTCCTGGGCGGTCCCGGGCGGTCCCGGGCGGTCCGGTGCGGTCCCAGGCGGTCCCGGGCGGTGCCGGGCGGTCCCGGGCGGTCTCGGGCGGTTCGGGCGGTCCTGGGCGGTCCGGGCGGTCCCGGGCGGTCCCGGGCGGTCCCGGGCGGTCCGGGGCGGTCCCGGGCGGTCCCGGGCGGTCCCGGGTGGTCCCGGGCGGTCCCGGGCGGTCCCGGGTGGTCCCGGGCGGTCTAGGGCGGTCCCGGGCGGTCCTGGGTGGTCCCGGGCGGTCTCGGGCGGTCCCGGGCGTTCCAGGGCGGTCCCGGGCGGTCCAGTGCGGTCCCGGGCGGTCCTGGGCGATCCCGGGCGGTCCGAGGCGGTCCCGGGCGGTCCAGGGCGGTCTCGGGCGGTCCCGGGCGGTCCCGGGCGTTCTAGGGCGGTCACGGGCGGTCCGGGGGCGGTCCCGGGCGGTCCCGGGCGGTCCCGGGCGGTCGGGGCGGTCCCGGGCTGTCCGGGTGTGGTCCTGGGCGGTCCGGTTGCGGTCCCGGGCGGTCCGGGGCGGTCACGGGCGGTCCCGGGCAGTCCCGGTCAGTCCCGGGTGGTCCCGGGCGGTCTCGGGTGGTCCCGGGCGGTCCTGGCGGTCCAGGGCGGTCCCGGGCGGTCCCAGGCGGTCCCGGGCGGTCCCGGGCGGTCCGGGGCGGTCCCGGGCGGTCCCGGGCGGTCCTGGGCGGTCCCGGGCCGTCCCGGGCGGTCCGGGGCGGTCCGGGGCGGTCCCGGGCGGTCCCGGGCGGTCCCGGGCGGTCCCGGGCAGTCCCGGGCGGTCCCGGGCGGTCCCGGGCGGTCCCGGTTGGTCCCGGGCGGTCCGGGGCGTTCCCGGGCGCTCCCGGGCGCTCCCGGGCGGTCCCGGGCGGTCCCGGGCTGTCCGGGGCAGTCCCGGGCGGTCCGGGGCGGTCTTGGGCGATCCCGTGCAGTCCCGGGCGGTCCCGGGCGGTCCCGGGCGGTCCGGTGCGGTCCCAGGCGGTCCCGGGCGGTGCCGGGCGGTCCCGGGCGGTCCTCGGGCGGTTCGGGCGGTCCTGGGCGTTCCCGGGCGGTCCCGGGCGGTCCCGGGCAGTCCCGGGCGGTCCGGGGCGGTCCCGGGCGGTCCCGGGCGGTCCGGGGCAGTCCCGGGCGGTCCCGGGCGGTCCCGGGCGGTCCCGGGCGGTCCCGGGCAGTCCCGGGCGGTCCCGGGCGGTCCTGGTCGGTCCCGGGTGGTCCCGGGCGGTCCGGGGCGGTCCCGGGCGGTCCCGGGCGGTCCCGGGTGGTCCCGGGCGGTCCAGGGCGGTCCTGGGCGGTCCCGGGCGGTCCCGGGCGGTCCCGGGTGGTCCCGGGCGTTCCAGGGCGGTCCCGGGCGGTCCAGGGTGGTCCCAGGCGGTCCCGGGCGGTCCCGGGCGGTCCGGGGCGGTCCCGGGCGGTCCCGGCGGTCCCGGGCGGTCCCGGGCGGTCCCGGGTGGTCCCGGGCGGTCCGGGGAGGTCCCGGGCGGTCCCGGGCGTTCCCGGGCGGTCCCGGGCGGTCCCGGGCGGTCCCGGGCAGTCCCGGGCGGTCCCGGGTGGTCCCGGGTGGTCTAGGGCGGTCCCGGGCGGTCCTGGGTGGTCCCGGGCGGTCTCGGGCGGTCCCGGGCGTTCCAGGGCGGTCCCGGGCGGTCCAGTGCGGTCCCGGGCGGTCCTGGGCGATCCCGGGCGGTCCGAGGCGGTCCCGGGCGGTCCGGGGCGGTCTCGGGCGGTCCCGGGCGGTCCCGGGCGTTCTAGGGCGGTCACGGGCGGTCCGGGGCGGTCCCGGGCGGTCCCGGGCGGTCCCGGGCGGTCGGGGCGGTCCCGGGCTGTCCGGGTGTGGTCCTGGGCGGTCCGGGTGCGGTCCCGGGCGGTCCGGGGCGGTCCCGGGCGGTCCCGGGCAGTCCCGGGCTGTCCCGGGTGGTCCCGGGCGGTCTCGGGGGGTCCCGGGCGGTCCTGGCGGTCCAGGGCGGTCCCGGGCGGTCCCAGGCGGTCCCGGGCAGTCCCGGGCGGTCCCGGGCGGTCCCGGGCGGTCCCGGGCGGTCCCGGGCGGTCCCTGGCGGTCCCGGGCGGTCCGGGGCGGTCCCGGGCGGTCCGGGGCCGTCCCGGGCGGTCCGGGGCGGTCCCGGGCGGTCCGGGGCGGTCCGGGGCGGTCCCGGGCGGTCCCGGGCGGTCCCGGGCGGTCCCGGGCAGTCCCGGGCGGTCCCGGGCGGTCCCGGGCGGTCCCGGTTGGTCCTGGGCGGTCCGGGGCGGTCCCGGGCGCTCCCGGGCGCTCCCGGGCGGTCCCGGGCGGTCCCGGGCTGTCCGGGGCAGTCCCGGGCGGTCCGGGGCGGTCCTGGGCGAACCCGTGCGGTCCCGGGCGGTCCCGGGCGGGTCCCGGGCGGTCCGGTGCGGTCCCAGGCGGTCCCGGGCGGTGCCGGGCGGTCCCGGGCGGTCTCGGGCGGTTTGGGCGGTCCTGGGCGGTCCCGGGCGGTCCCGGGCGGTCCCGGGCAGTCCCGGGCGGTCCGGGGCGGTCCCGGGCAGTCCCGGGCGGTCCGGGGCAGTCCCGGGCGGTCCCGGGCGGTCCCGGGCGGTCCCGGGCGGTCCCGGGCAGTCCCGGGCGGTCCCGGGCGGTCCTGGTCGGTCCCGGGTGGTCCCGGGCGGTCCGGGGCGGTCCCGGGCGGTCCCGGGCGGTCCCGGGTGGTCCCGGGCGGTCCAGGGCGGTCCCGGGCGGTCCCGGGCGGTCCCGGGCGGTCCCGGGCGTTCCAGGGCGGTCCCGGGCGGTCCAGGGTGGTCCCTGGCGGTCCTGGGCGGTCCCGGTCGGTCCGAGGCGGTCCCGGGCGGTCCGGGGCGGTCCCGGGCGGTCCCGGGCGGTCCCGGGTGTTCTAGGGCGGTTCCGGGCGGTCCGGGGCGGTCCCGGGCGGTGCTGGGCGGTCCCGGGCGGTCCTGGGCGGTCCGGGGCGGTCACGGGCGGTCCGGGGCGGTCCCGGGCGGTCCCGGGCGGTCCCGGGCGGTCCCGGGCGGTCCGGGGCGGTCCGGGGCGGTCCCGGGCGGTCCCGGGCGGTCCCGGGCGGTCCCGGGCGGTCCCGGGCGGTCCCGGGCGGTCCCGGGCGGTCCCGGGCGGTTCGGGGCTATCCGGGGCGGTCCGGGGCGGTCCGGGTCGGTCCTGGGCGGTCCCGGGCGGTCCGGGGCGGTCCCGGGCGGTCCGGGGCGGTCCCGGGCGGTGCGGGACGGTCCCGGGCGGTCCGGGGCAATCCGGGGCGGTCCGGGGCGGTCCGGGCGGTCCCGGGCGGTCCCGGGCAGTCCCGGGCGGTCCCGGGCGGTCCGGGGCGGTCCTGGGCGGTCTGGGGCGGTCCGGGGCGGTCCCGGGCGGTCCCGGGCGGTCCCGGGTGTTCTAGGGCGGTTCCGGGCGGTCCGGGGCGGTCCCGGGCGGTGCTGGGCGGTCCCAGGCGGTCCTGGGCGGTCCGGGGCGGTCCCGGGCGGTCCGGGGCGGTCCCGGGCGGTCCCGGGCGGTCCCGGGCGGTCCCGGGCGGTCCGGGGTGGTCCCGGGCGGTCCGGGGCGGTCCGGGGCGGTCCCGGGCGGTCCTGGGTGGTCCCGGACGGTCCCGGGCGGTCCCGGGCGGTCCCGGGCGGTCCCGGGCGGTTCGGGGCTATCCGGGGCGGTCTGGGGCGGTCCGGGTCGGTCCCGGGCGGTCCCGGGCGGTCCGGGCGGTCCCGGGCGGTCCGGGGCGGTCCCGGGCGGTGCGGGACGGTCCTGGGTGGTCCGGGGCAATCCGGGGCGGTCCGGGGCGGTCCGGGCGGTCCCGGGCGGTCCTGGGCGGTCGCGGGCGGTCCCGGGCGGTCCCGGGTGGTCCCGGGCGGTCCGGGGAGGTCCCGGGCGGTCCCGGGCGCTCCCGGGCGGTCCCGGGCGGTCCCGGGCGGTCCCGGGCAGTCCCGGGCAGTCCCGGGTGGTCCCGGGCGGTCTAGGGCGGTCCCGGGCGGTCCTGGGTGGTCCCGGGCGGTCTCGGGCGGTCCCGGGCGTTCCAGGGCGGTCCCGGGCGGTCCAGTGCGGTCCCGGGCGGTCCTGGGCGATCCCGGGCGGTCCGAGGCGGTCCCGGGCGGTCCGGGGCGGTCTCGGGCGGTCCCGGGCGGTCCCGGGCATTCTAGGGCGGTCACGGGCGGTCCGGGGCGGTCCCGGGCGGTCCCGGGCGGTCCCGGGCGGTCGGGGCGGTCCCGGGCTGTCCGGGTGTGGTCCTGGGCGGTCCGGGTGCGGTCCCGGGCGGTCCGGGGCGGTCCCGGGCGGTCCCGGGCAGTCCCGGGCAGTCCCGGGTGGTCCCGGGCGGTCTCGGGGGGTCCCGGGCGGTCCTGGCGGTCCAGGGCGGTCCCGGGCGGTCCCAGGCGGTCCCGGGCAGTCCCGGGCGGTCCGGGGCGGTCCCGGGCGGTCCCGGGCGGTCCCGGGCGGTCCCGGGCGGTCCCTGGCGGTCCCGGGCGGTCTGGGGCGGTCCCGGGCGGTCCGGGGCGGTCCCGGGCAGTCCGGGGCGGTCCCGGGCGGTCCGGGCGGTCCGGGGCGGTCCCGGGCGGTCCCGGGCGGTCCCGGGCGGTCCCGGGCAGTCCCGGGCGGTCCCGGGCGGTCCCGGGCGGTCCCGGTTGGTCCCGGGCGGTCCGGGGCGGTCCCGGGCGCTCCCGGGCGCTCCCGGGCGGTCCCGGGCGGTCCCGGGCTGTCCGGGGCAGTCCCGGGCGGTCCGGGGCGGTCCTGGGCGATCCCGTGCGGTCCCGGGCGGTCCTGGGCGGTCCCGGGCGGTCCCGGGCGGTCCCGGGCAGTCCCGGGCGGTCCGGGGCGGTCCCGGGCGGTCCCGGGCGGTCCGGGGCAGTCCCGGGCGGTCCCGGGCGGTCCCGGGCGGTCCCGGGCGGTCCCGGGCAGTCCCGGGCGGTCCCGGGCGGTCCTGGTCGGTCCCGGGTGGTCCCGGGCGGTCCGGGGCGGTCCCGGGCGGTCCCGGGCGTTCCAGGGCAGTCCCGGGCGGTCCAGGGTGGTCCCTGGCGGTCCTGGGCGGTCCCGGTCGGTCCGAGGCGGTCCCGGGCGGTCCGGGGCGGTCCCGGGCGGTCCCGGGCGGTCCCGGGTGTTCTAGGGCGGTTCCGGGCGGTCCGGGGCGGTCCCGGGTGGTGCCGGGCGGTCCCGGGCGGTCCTGGGCGGTCCGGGCGGTCACGGGCGGTCCCGGGGCGGTCCCGGGCGGTCCCGGGCGGTCCCGGGCGGTCCCGGGCGGTCCGGGCCGGTCCGGGGCGGTCCGGGGCGGTCCCGGGCGGTCCCGGGCGGTCCCGGGCGGTCCCGGGCGGTCCCGGGCGGTCCCGGGCGGTCCCGGGCGGTCCCGGGCGGTTCGGGGCTATCCGGGGCGGTCCGGGGCGGTCCGGGCGGTCCCCGGGCGGTCCCGGGCAGTCCCGGGGCGGGTCCCCGGGCGGGTCCGGGGCGGTCCTGGGCGGTCTGGGTCCGGGGCGGTCCCGGGCGGTCCCCGGCGGTCCCGGGTGTTCTAGGGCGGTTCCGGGCGGTCCGGGGCGGTCCCGGGCGGTGCTGGGCGGTCCCGGGCGGTCCTGGGCGGTCCGGGGCGGTCCCGGGCGGTCCGGGGCGGTCCGGGCGGTCCCGGGCGGTCCCGGGCGGTTCCGGGCGGTCCGGGGTGGTCCCGGGCGGTCCGGGGCGGTCCGGGGCGGTCCCGGGCGGTCCCGGGCGGTCCCGGCGGTCCCGGGCGGTCCCGGGCGGTCCCGGGCGGTCCCGGGCGGTTCGGGGCTATCCGGGGCGGTCTCGGGCGGTCCGGGTCGGTCCCGGGCGGTCCCGGGCGGTCCCGGGCGGTCCCGGGCGGTTCGGGGCTATCCGGGGCGGTCCGGGGCGGTCCGGGCGGTCCCGGGCGGTCCCGGGCAGTCCCGGGCGGTCCCGGGCGGTCCGGGGCGGTCCTGGGCGGTCTGGGGCGGTCCGGGGCGGTCCCGGGCGGTCCCCGGCGGTCCCGGGTGTTCTAGGGCGGTTCCGGGCGGTCCGGGGCGGTCCCGGGCGGTGCTGGGCGGTCCCGGGCGGTCCTGGGCGGTCCGGGGCGGTCCCGGGCGGTCCGGGGCGGTCCCGGGCGGTCCCGGGCGGTCCCGGGCGGTTCCGGGCGGTCCGGGGTGGTCCCGGGCGGTCCGGGGCGGTCCGGGGCGGTCCCGGGCGGTCCCGGGCGGTCCCGGGCGGTCCCGGGCGGTCCCGGGCGGTCCCGGGCGGTCCCGGGCGGTTCGGGGCTATCCGGGGCGGTCTGGGGCGGTCCGGGTCGGTCCCGGGCGGTCCCGGGCGGTCCGGGGCGGTCCCGGGCGGTCCGGGGCGGTCCCGGGCGGTGCGGGACGGTCCTGGGCGGTCCGGGGCAATCCGGGGCGGTCCGGGGCGGTCCGGGCGGTCCCGGGCGGTCCCGGGCAGTCCCGGGCGGTCCCGGGCGGTCCGGGGCGGGCCTGGGAGGTCTGGGGCGGTCCGGGGCGGTCCCGGGCGGTCCCGGGCGGTCCGGGGCAGTCCCGGGCGGTCCCGGGCGGTCCCTAGCGGTCCGGTGCGGTCCCGGGCGGTCCGGGGCGGTCCCGGGCGGTCCGGGCCGGTCCCGGGCGGTCTGGGGCGGTCCCGTGCGGTCTGGGGCGGTCCCGGCCGGTCCGGGGCGGTCCCGGGCGGTCCGGGGCGGTCCCGGGCGGTCCGGGGCGGTCCCGGGCGGTCCTGTGCGGTCCCGGGCGGTCCCGGGCGGTCCCGGGCGGTCCGGTGCAGTCCCGGGAGGTCCGGGGCGTTCCCGGGCGGTCCCGGGCGGTCTCGGGCGGTTCGGGCGGTCCCGGGCGGTCCCGGGCGGTCCCGGGCGGTCCCGGGCAGTCCCGCCGGTCCGGGGCGGTCCCGGTCGGTCCCGGGCGGTCCGGGGCGGTCCCGGGCGGTCCCGGTTGGTCCCGGGCGGTCCCGGGCGGTCCCGGGCAGTCCCGGGCGGTCTCGGGCGGTCCCGGGCAGTCCCGGGTGGTCCCGGGTGGTCCGGGGCGGTCCCGGGCGGTCCCGGGCGCTCGCGGGCGGTCCCGGGCGGTCCCGGGCGGTCCCGGGCGGTCCTGGGCGGTCCCGGGTGGTCCCGGGCGGTCCAGGGCGGTCCCGGGCGGTCCTGGGCGGTCCCGGGCGGTCTCGGGCGGTCCCGGGCGTTCCAGGGCGGTCCCGGGCGGTCCAGTGCGGTCCCGGGCGGTCCTGGGCGGTCCCGGGCGGTCCGAGGTGGTCCCGGGCGGTCCGGGGCGGTCTCGGGCGGTCCTGGGCGGTCCCGGGCATTCTAGGGCGGTCCCGGGCGGTCCGGGGCGGTCCCGGGCGGTCCCGGGCGGTCCCGGGCGGTCGGGGCGGTCCCGGGATGTCCGGGTGTGGTCCTGGGCGGTCCGGGTGCGGTCCCGGGCGGTCCGGGGCGGTCCCGGGCGGTCACGGGCAGTCCCGGCCGGTCCCGGGCGGTCCGGGGCAATCCGGGGCGGTCCGGGGCGGTCCGGGGCGTTCCCGGGCGGTCCCGGGCGGTCCGGGGCGGTCCCGGGTGGTCCGGGGCGGTCCCGGGCGGTCCGAGGTGGTCCCGGGCGGTCCGGGGCGGTCTCGGGCGGTCCTGGGCGGTCCCGGGCATTCTAGGGCGGTCCCGGGCGGTCCGGGGCGGTCCCGGGCGGTCCCGGGCGGTCCCGGGCGGTCGGGGCGGTCCCGGGATGTCCGGGTGTGGTCCTGGGCGGTCCGGGTGCGGTCCCGGGCGGTCCGGGGCGGTCCCGGGCGGTCACGGGCAGTCCGGCCGGTCCCGGGCGGTCCGGGGCAATCCGGGGCGGTCCGGGGCGGTCCGGGGCGTTCCCGGGCGGTCCCGGGCGGTCGGGGCGGTCCCGGGTGGTCCGGGGCGGTCCCGGGCGGTCCGGGCGGTCCCGGGCGGTCCGGGGCAATCCGGGGCGGTCCCGGGCGGTCCGGTGCAGTCCCGGGAGGTCCGGGGCGTTCCCGGGCGGTCCCGGGCGGTCTCGGGCGGTTCGGGCGGTCCCGGGCGGTCCCGGGCGGTCCCGGGCGGTCCCGGGCAGTCCCGCCGGTCCGGGGCGGTCCCGGTCGGTCCCGGGCGGTCCGGGGCGGTCCCGGGCGGTCCCGGTTGGTCCCGGGCGGTCCCGGGCGGTCCCGGGCAGTCCCGGGCGGTCTCGGGCGGTCCCGGGCAGTCCCGGGTGGTCCCGGGTGGTCCGGGGCGGTCCCGGGCGGTCCCGGGCGCTCGCGGGCGGTCCCGGGCGGTCCCGGGCGGTCCCGGGCGGTCCTGGGCGGTCCCGGGTGGTCCCGGGCGGTCCAGGGCGGTCCCGGGCGGTCCTGGGCGGTCCCGGGCGGTCTCGGGCGGTCCCGGGCGTTCCAGGGCGGTCCCGGGCGGTCCAGTGCGGTCCCGGGCGGTCCTGGGCGGTCCCGGGCGGTCCGAGGTGGTCCCGGGCGGTCCGGGGCGGTCTCGGGCGGTCCTGGGCGGTCCCGGGCATTCTAGGGCGGTCCCGGGCGGTCCGGGGCGGTCCCGGGCGGTCCCGGGCGGTCCCGGGCGGTCGGGGCGGTCCCGGGATGTCCGGGTGTGGTCCTGGGCGGTCCGGGTGCGGTCCCGGGCGGTCCGGGGCGGTCCCGGGCGGTCACGGGCAGTCCCGGCCGGTCCCGGGCGGTCCGGGGCAATCCGGGGCAGTCCGGGGCGGTCCGGGGCGTTCCCGGGCGGTCCCGGGCGGTCCGGGGCGGTCCCGGGTGGTCCGGGGCGGTCCCGGGCGGTCCGGGGCGGTCCCGGGCGGTCCGGGGCAATCCGGGGCGGTCCGGGGCGGTCCGGGCAGTCCCGGGCGGTCCTGGGCGGTCCAGAGCGGTACCGGGCGGTCCCGGGCGGTCCCGAGCGGTCCCGGGCGGTCCCGGGCGGTCCCGGGCGGTCCGGGGGCGGTCCTGGGCGGTCCGGGGCGGTCCCGGGCGGTCCGGGGCGGTCCTGGGCGGTCCCCGGCGGTCCAGGGGCGGTCCCGGGCGGTCCTGGGCGGTCCCGGGCGGTCCGAGGCGGTCCCGGGCGGTCCGGGGCGGTCCCGGGCGGTCCCGGGCGGTCCCGGGCGGTCGGGGCGGTCCCGGGCGGTCCGGGTGTGGTCCTGGGCGGTCCGGGTGTGGTCCCGGGCGGTCCGGGGCAGTTCCGGGCGGTCCCGGGCGGTCCCGGGCAGTCCCGGGTGGTCCCGGGCGGTCTCGGGCGGTCCCGGGCGGTCCCGGCGGTCCAGGGCGGTCCCGGGCGGTCCCAGGCGGTCCCGGGCGGTCCCGGGCGGTCCGGGGCAGTCCCGGGCGGTCCCGGGCGGTCCCGGGCGGTCCCGGGCGGTCCCGGTCGGTCCCGGGCGGTCCGGGGCGGTCCCGGGCGGTCCGGGGCGGTCCCGGGCGGTCCGGGGCGGTCCTGGGCGGTCCGGGGCGGTCCCGGGCGATCCGGGGCGGTCCCGGGCGGTCCGGGGCGGTCCCGGGCGGTCCGGTGCAATCCGGGCGGTCCAGGGCGGTCCCGGGCGGTCCCGGGCAGTCCCGGGCGGTCCCGGGTGGTCCAGAGCGGTCCCGGGCGGTCTAGGGCGGTCCCGGGCGGTCCGGGCGGTCCGGGGCGGTCCCGGGTGGTCCGGGGCGGTCCCGGGCGGTCCGGGGCGGTCCCGGGCGGTCCCGGGGCAATCCGGGGCGGTCTGGGGCGGTCCGGGGCAGTCCCGGGCGGTCCCGGGCAGTCCCGGGCGGTCCTGGGCGGTCCAGAGCGGTACCGGTCGGGTCCCGGGCGGTCCCGGGCGGTCCCGGGCGGTCCCGGGCGGTCCCGGGCGGTCCGGGGCGGTCCTGGGCGGTCCGGGCAGTCCCGGGCGGTCCGGGGCGGTCCTGGGCGGTCCCCGGCGGTCCAGGGCGGTCCCGGGCGGTCCTGGGCGGTCCCGGGCGGTCCGAGGCGGTCCCGGGCGGTCCTGGGCGGTCCCGGGCGGTCCCGGGCGGTCCCGGGCGGTCGGGGCGGTCCCGGGCGGTCCGGGTGTGGTCCTGGGCGGTCCGGGTGTGGTCCCGGGCGGTCCGGGGCAGTTCCGAGCGGTCCCGGGCGGTCCCGGGCAGTCCCGGGTGGTCCCGGGCGGTCTCGGGCGGTCCCGGGCGGTCCCGGCGGTCCAGGGCGGTCCCGGGCGGTCCCAGGCGGTCCCGGGCGGTCCCGGGCGGTCCGGGGCAGTCCCGGGCGGTCCCGGGCGGTCCCGGGCGGTCCCGGGCGGTCCCGGTCGGTCCGGGCGGTCCGGGGCGGTCCCGGGCGGTCCGGGGCGGTCCCGGGCGGTCCGGGGCGGTCCTGGGCGGTCCGGGGCGGTCCCGGGCGATCCGGGGCGGTCCCGGGCGGTCCGGGGCGGTCCCGGGCGGTCCGGTGCAATCCGGGGCGGTCCAGGGCGGTCCCGGGCGGTCCCGGGCAGTCCCAGGCGGTCCCGGGCGGTCCAGAGCGGTCCCGGGCGGTCTAGGGCGGTCCCGGGCGGTCCCGGGCAGTCCCGGGCGGTCCCGGGCGGTCCTGGGCGGTCCCGGGCGGTCCTGGGCGGTCCGGGGCGGTCCCGGGCGGTCCGGGGCGGTCCCGGGCGGTCCCGGGCGGTCCCGGGCGGTCCCGGGCAGTCCCGGGCGGTCCCGGGCGGTCCCAGGCGGTCTGGGGCAGTCTCGGGCGGTCCCGGGCGTTCCCGGGCGGTCCGGGGTGGTCCCGGGCGGTCCGGGGCAGTCCCGGGCATTCCGGGGCGGTCCCGGGCGGTCTGGGGCGGTCCCGGGCGGTCCCGGGTGGTCCCGGGCGGTCTCGGGCGGTCCCGGGCGGTCCCGGCGGTCCAGGGCGGTCCCGGGCGGTCCCGGGCGGTCCCGGGCGGTCCCGGGCGGTCCGGGGCGGTCCCGGGCGGTCCGGGGCGGTCCCGGGCGGTCCGGGACGGTCCCGGGCGGTCCCGGGCGCTCCCGGGCGGTCCCGGGTGGTCCCGGGCGGTCTCGGGCGGTCCCGGGCGGTCCCGGCGGTCCAGGGCGGTCCCGGGCGGTCCCGGGCGGTCCCGGGCGGTCCCGGGCGGTCCGGGGCGGCGCCGGGCCGGGCGGTCCCGGGCGGTCCCGGGCGGTCCGGGCGGTCCGGGGCGGTCCGGGCGGTCCGGGGCGGGTCCTGGGCGGTGCAGGGCGGTCCCGGGCGGTCCGGGGCGGTCCCGGGCGGTCCGGGGCAGTCCCGGGCGGTCCGGGGCGGTCCCGGGCGGTCCGGGGCAATCCGGGGCGGTCCGGGGCGGTCCGGGGCGTTCCCGGGCGGTCCCGGGCGGTCCGGGGCGGTCCCGGGTGGTCCGGGGCGGTCCCGGGCGGTCCGCGGCGGTCCCGTGTGGTCCGGGGCAATCCGGGGCGGTCCGGGGCGGTCCGGGGCAGTCCCGGGCGGTCCCGGGCAGTCCCGGGCGGTCTTGGGCGGTCCAGAGCGGTCCCAGGCGGTCCCGGGCGGTCCCGGGCGGTCCCGGGCGGTCCCGTGCGGTCCCGGGCGGTCCCGGGCGGTCCGGGGCGGTCCCGGGCGGTCCGGGGTGGTCCCGGGCGGTCCGTGGCGGTCCCGGGCGGTCCGGGGCGGTCACGGGCGGTCCCGGGCGGTCCAGGGCGGTCCCGTGCGGTCCTGGGCGGTCCCGGGCGGGTCCGAGGCGGTCCCGGGCGGTCCGGGGCGGTCCCGGGTGGTCCCGGGTGGTCCCGGGCGTTCAAGGGCGGTCCCGGGTGTCCGGGGCGGTCCCGGGCGGGCCCGGGCGGTCCCGGGCGGTCCCGGGCGGTCGGGGCGGTCCCTGGCGGTCCGGGTGTGGTCCTGGGCGGTCCGGGTGTGGTCCCGGGCGGTCCGGGGCAGTCCCGGGCGGTCCCGGGCGGTCCCGGGCGGTCCCGGGTGGTCCCGGGCGGTCTCGGGCGGTCCCGGGCGGTCCCGGCGGTCCAGGGCGGTCCCGGGCGGTCCCGGGCGGTCCCGGGCGGTCCGGGGCGGTCCCGGGCGGTCCCGGGCGGTCCCGGGCGGTCCCGGGCGGTCCGGGGCGGTCCTGGGCGGTCTGGGGCGGTCCGGGGCGGTCCCGGGCGGTCCCGGGCGGTCCGGGGCAGACCCGGGCGGTCCCGGGCGGTCCCTAGCGGTCCGGTGCGGTCCCGGGCGTCCGGGGCGGTCCCGGGCGGTCCGGGCCGGTCCCGGGCGGTCCGGGGCGGTCCCGGGCGGTCCTGTGCGGTCCCGGGTGGTCCCGGGCGATCCCGGGCGGTCCGTTGCGGTCCCGGGCGGTCCCGGGCAGTCCCGGGCGGTCCGGGGCGGTCCCGGGCGGTCCCGGCGGTCCGGGCGGTCCCGGGCGGTCCCGGGCGGTCCCGGGCGGTCCCGGGCAGTCACGGGCGGTCCCGGGCGGTCCCGGGCGGTCCCGGGTGGTCCCGGGCGGTCCGGGGCGGTCCCGGGCGGTCCCGGGCGCTCCCGGGGGGTCCCGGGCGGTCCTGGGCGGTCCCGGCGGTCCAGGGCGGTCCCGGGCAGTCCCAGGCGGTCCCGGGCGGTCCCGGGCGGTCCGGGTCGGTCCCGGGCGGTCCCGGGCGGTCCCGGGCGGTCCCGGGCGGTCCCGGGTGGTCCCGGGCTGTCTAGGGCGGTCCCGGGCGGTCCTGGGTGGTCCCGGGCGGTCTCGGGCGGTCCCGGGCGTTCCAGGGCGGTCCCGGGCGGTCCAGTGCGGTCCCGGGCGGTCCTGGGCGATCCCGGGCGGTCCGAGGCGGTCCCGGGCGGTCCGGGGCGGTCTCGGGCGGTCCCGGGCGGTCCCGGGCGTTCTAGGGCGGTCACGGGCGGTCCGGGGCGGTCCCGGGCGGTCCCGGGCGGTCCCTGGCGGTCGGGGCGGTCCCGGGCTGTCCGGGTGTGGTCCTGGGCGGTCCGGGTGCGGTTCCGGGCGGTCCGGGGCGGTCCCGGGCGGTCCCGGGCAGTCCCGGGCAGTCCCGGGTGGTCCCGGGCGGTCTCGGGTGGTCCCGGGCGGTCCTGGCGGTCCAGGGCGGTCCCGGGCAGTCCCAGGCGGTCCCGGGCGGTCCCGGGCGGTCCGGGGCGGTCCCGGGCGGTCCCGGGCGGTCCCGGGCGGTCCCGGGCGGTCCCGGGCGGTCCCGGGCGGTCCGGGGCGGTCCCGGGCGGTCCGGGGCGGTCCCAGGGCGGTCCGGGGCGGTCCCGGGCGGTCCCGGGCGGTCCCGGGCGGTCCCGGGCGGTCTCGGGCGGTCCGGGCGGTCCCGGGCGGTCCGGGGCGGTCCCGGGCAGTCCGGGGCGGTCCCGGGCGGTCCGGGGCGGTCCCGGGCGGTCCGGGGCGGTCCTGGGCGGTCCGGGGCGGTCCCGGACGGTCCCGGGCGGTCCCGGGCGGTCCGGAGCGGTCTTGGGCGGACCCGGGCGGTCCCGGGCGGTCCAGGGCGGTCTTGGGCGGTCCGGGGCGGTCCCGGGCGGTCCGGGGCGGTCCCGGGCGGTCCGGGGCGGTCCCGGGCGGTCCGGAGCGGTCTTGGGCGGTCCCGGGCGGTCCCGGGCGGTCCGGGGCGGTCTTGGGCGGTCCGGGGCGGTCCCGGGAGGTCCGGGGCGGTCCCGGGCGGTCCGGCGCGGTCCGGGGCGGTCCCGGGCGGTCCCGGGCGGTCCCGGGCGGTCCCGGGCAGTCCCGGGCGGTCCCGGGCGGTCCCGGCGGTCCCGGTTGGTCCCGGGCGGTCCGGGGCGGTCCCGGACGCTCCCGGGCGCTCCCGGGCGGTCCCGGGTGGTCCCGGGCTGTCCGGGGCAGTCCCGGGCGGTCCGGGGCGGTCCTGGGCGATCCCGTGCGGTCCCGGGCGGTCCCGGGCGGTCTCGGGCGGTCCGGTGCGGTCACAGGCGGTCCCGGGCGGTGCCGGGCGGTCCCGGGCGGTCTCGGGCGGTTCGGGTGGTCCTGGGCGGTCCCGGGCGGTCCCGGGCGGTCCCGGTCGGTCCCGGGCAGTCCCGGGCGGTCCGGGGCGGTCCCGGGCGGTCCCGGCCGGTCCGGGGCAGTCCCGGGCGGTCCCGGGCGGTCCCGGGCGGTCCCGGGCGGTCCCGGGCAGTCCCGGGCGGTCCCGGGCGGTCCTGGTCGGTCCCGGGTGGTCCCGGGCGGTCCGGGGCGGTCCCGGGCGGTCCCGGGCGGTCCCGGGTGGTCCCGGGCGGTCCAGGGCGGTCCCGGGCGGTCCCGGGCGGTCCCGGGCGGTCCCGGGCGTTCCAGGGCGGTCCCGGGCGGTCCAGGGTGGTCCCTGGCGGTCCTGGGCGGTCCCGGGCGGTCCGAGGCGGTCCCGGGCGGTCCGGGGCGGTCCCGGGCGGTCCCGGGCGGTCCCTGGTGTTCTAGGGCGGTTCCGGGCGGTCCGGGGCGGTCCCGGGCGGTCCTGGGCGGTCCCGGGCGGTCCTGGGCGGTCCGGGGCGGTCCCGGGCGGTCCGGGGCGGTCCCGGGCGGTCCCGGGCGGTCCCGGGCGGTCCTGGGCGGTCCCGGTCGGTCCCGGACGGTCCCGGGCGGTCCCGGGCGGTCCCGGGCGGTCCCGGGCGGTCACGGGCGGTTCGGGGCTATCCGGGGCGGTCCGGGGCGGTCCGGGTCGGTCCCGGGCGGTCCCGGGCGGTCCGGGGCGGTCCCGGGCGGTCCGGGGCGGTCCCGGGCGGTGCGGGACGGTCCCGGGCGGTCCCGGGCAGTCCCGGGCGGTCCCGGGCGGTCCGGGGCGGTCCTGGGCGGTCTGGGGCGGTCCGGGGCGGTCCCGGGTGGTCCCGGGCGGTCCGGGGCAGTCCCGGGCGGTCCCGGGCGGTCCCTAGCGGTCCGGTGCGGTCCCAGGCGGTCCGGGGCGGTCCCGGGCGGTCCCGGGCGCTCCCGGGGGGTCCCGGGCGGTCCTGGGCGGTCCCGGGCGGTCCCGGGCGGTCCCGGGTGGTCCCGGGCGGTCCAGGGCGTTCCTGGGCGGTCCTGGGTGGTCCCGGGCGGTCTCGGGCGGTCCCGGGCGTTCCAAGGCGGTCCCGGGCGGTCCAGTGCGGTCCCGGGCGGTCCTGGGCGGTCCCGGGCGGTCCGAGGCGGTCCCGGGCGGTCCGGGGCGGTCTCCGGCGGTCCCGGGCGGTCCAGGGCGTTCTAGGGCGGTCACGGGCGGTCCGGGCGGTCCCGGGCGGTCCCGGGCGGTCCTGGGCGGTCGGGGTGGTCCCGGGCTGTCGGGGGTGTGGTCCTGGGCAGTCCGGGTGCGGTCCTGGGCGCTCCGGGGCGGTCCCGGGCGGTCCCGGGCAGTCCCGGGCAGTCCCGGGTGGTCCCGGGCGGTCTCGGGCGGTCCCGGGCGGTCCCGGCGGTCCAGGGCGGTCTCGGGCGGTCCCAGGCGGTGCCGGGCGGTCCCGGGCGGTCCGGGGCGGTCCCGGGCGGTCCCGGGCGGTCCCGGGCGGTCCCGGGCGGTCCCGGGCGGTCCCGGGTGGTCCCGGGCGGTCCGGGGCGGTCCCGGGCGGTCCCGGGCGCTCCCGGGCGGTCCCGGGCGGTCCCGGGCGGTCCCGGGCGGTCCCGGGTGGTCCCGGGCTGTCTAGTGCGGTCCCGGGCGGTCCTGGGTGGTCCCGGGCGGTCTCGGGCGGTCCCGGGCGTTCCAGGGCGGTCCCGGGCGGTCCAGTGCGGTCCCGGGCGGTCCTGGGCGATCCCGGGCGGTCCGAGGCGGTCCCGGGCGGTCCCGGGCGGTCCCGGGCGGTCACGGGCGGTTCGGGGCTATCCGGGGCGGTCCGGGGTGGTCCGGGTCGGTCCCGGGCGGTCCCAGGCGGTCCGGGGCGGTCCCGGGCGGTCCGGGGCGGTCCCGGGCGGTGCGGGACGGTCCCGGGCGGTCCCGGGCAGTCCCGGGCGGTCCCGGGCGGTCCGGGGCGGTCCTGGGCGGTCTGGGGCGGTCCGGGGCGGTCCCGGGTGGTCCCGGGCGGTCCGGGGCAGTCCCGGGCGGTCCCGGGCGGTCCCTAGCGGTCCGGTGCGGTCCCAGGCGGTCCGGGGCGGTCCCGGGCGGTCCCGGGCGCTCCCGGGGGGTCCCGGGCGGTCCTGGGCGGTCCCGGGCGGTCCCGGGCGGTCCCGGGTGGTCCCGGGCGGTCCAGGGCGGTCCTGGGCGGTCCTGGGTGGTCCCGGGCGGTCTCGGGCGGTCCCGGGCGTTCCAAGGCGGTCCCGGGCGGTCCAGTGCGGTCCCGGGCGGTCCTGGGCGGTCCCGGGCGGTCGAGGCGGTCCCGGGCGGTCCGGGGCGGTCTCCGGCGGTCCCGGGCGGTCCAGGGCGTTCTAGGGCGGTCACGGGCGGTCCGGGGCGGTCCCGGGCGGTCCCGGGCGGTCCTGGGCGGTCGGGGTGGTCCCGGGCTGTCGGGGGTGTGGTCCTGGGCGGTCCGGGTGCGGTCCTGGGCGCTCCGGGGCGGTCCCGGGCGGTCCCGGGCAGTCCCGGGCAGTCCCGGGTGGTCCCGGGCGGTCTCGGGCGGTCCCGGGCGGTCCCGGCGGTCCAGGGCGGTCTCGGGCGGTCCCAGGCGGTGCCGGGCGGTCCCGGGCGGTCCGGGGCGGTCCCGGTCGGTCCCGGGCGGTCCCGGGCGGTCCCGGGCGGTCCCGGGCGGTCCCGGGTGGTCCCGGGCGGTCCGGGGCGGTCCCGGGCGGTCCCGGGCGCTCCCGGGTGGTCCCGGGCGGTCCCGGGCGGTCCCGGGCGGTCCCGGGTGGTCCCGGGCTGTCTAGTGCGGTCCCGGGCGGTCCTGGGTGGTCCCGGGCGGTCTCGGGCGGTCCCGGGCGTTCCAGGGCGGTCCCGGGCGGTCCAGTGCGGTCCCGGGCGGTCCTGGGCGATCCCGGGCGGTCCGAGGCGGTCCCGGGCGGTCCGGGGCGGTCTCGAGCGGTCCCGGGCGGTCCCGGGCGTTCTAGGGCGGTCACGGGCGGTCCGGGGCGGTCCCGGGCGGTCCCGGGCGGTCCCTGGCGGTCGGGGCGGTCCCGGGCTGTCCGGGTGTGGTCCTGGGCGGTCCGGGTGCGGTCCCGGGCGGTCCGGGGCGGTCCCGGGCGGTCCCGGGCAGTCCCGGGCAGTCCCGGGTGGTCCCGGGCGGTCTCGGGTGGTCCCGGGCGGTCCTGGCGGTCCAGGGCTGTCCCGGGCAGTCCCAGGCGGTCCCGGGCGGTCCCGGGCGGTCCCGGGCGGTCCCGGGCGGTCCCGGGCGGTCCCGGGCGGTCCCGGGCGGTCCGGGGCGGTCCCGGGCGGTCCGGGGCGGTCCAGGGCGGTCCGGGGCGGTCCCGGGCGGTCCCGGGCGGTCCCGGGCGGTCCCGGGCGGTCTCGGGCGGTCCGGGGCGGTCCCGGGCGGTCCGGGGCGGTCCCGGGCAGTCCGGGGCGGTCCCGGGCGGTCCGGGGCGGTCCCGGGCGGTCCGGGGCGGTCCCGGGCGGTCCGGGGCGGTCCCGGACGGTCCGGGGCAATCCGGCGTGGTCCGGGGCGGTCCGGGGCGGTCCCGGGCGGTCCCGGGCAGTCCCGGGCGGTCCCGGGCGGTCCAGAGCGGTCACGGGCGGTCCCGGGCGGTCCCGGGCGGTCCCGGGCGGTCCCGGGCGGTCCGCAGCGGTCTTGGGCGGTCCCGGGCGGTCCCGGGCGGTCCGGGGCGGTCTTGGGCGGTCCGGGGCGGTCTCGGGCGGTCCGGGGCTGTCCCAGGCGGTCCGGGGCGGTCCGGGGCGGTCCCGGGCGGTCCCGGGCGGTCCCGGGCGGTCCCGGGCAGTCCCGGGCGGTCCCGGGCGGTCCCGGGCGGTCGCGGTTGGTCCTGGGCGGTCCGGGGCGGTCCCGGGCGCTCCCGGGCGCTCCCGGGCGGTCCCGGGCGGTCCCGGGCTGTCCGGGGCAGTTCCGGGCGGTCCGGGGCGGTCCTGGGCGATCCCGTGCGGTCCCGGGCGGTCCCGGGCGGTCCCGGGCGGTCCGGTGCGGTCCCAGACGGTCCCGGGCGGTGCCGGGCGGTCCCGGGCGGTCTCGGGCGGTTCGGGCGGTCCTGGGCGGTCCCCGGGCGGTCCCGGGCGGTCCCGGGCAGTCCCGGCGGTCTGGGGCGGTCTCGGGCGGTCCCGGGCGGTCCGGGGCAGTCCCGGGCAGTCCCGGGCGGTCCCGGGCGGTCCCGGGCGGTCCCGGGCAGTCCCGGGCGGTCCCGGGCGGTCCTGGTCGGTCCCGGGTGGTCCCGGGCGGTCCGGGGCGGTCCCGGGCGGTCCCGGGCGGTCCCGGGTGGTCCCGGGCGGTCCAGGGCGGTCCCGGGCGGTCCCGGGCGGTCCCGGGCGGTCCGGGGCGGTCCTGGGCGGTCTGGGGCGGTCCGGGGCGGTCCCGGGCGGTCCCGGGCGGTCCGGGGCGGTCCCGGGTGGTCCCGGGCGGTCCCTAGCGGTCCGGTGCGGTCCCGGGCGGTCCGGGGCGGTCGCGGGCGGTCCGGGCCGGTCCCGGGCGGTCCGGGGCGGTCCCGGGCGGTCCTGTGCGGTCCCGGGCGGTCCCCGGCGATCCCGGGCGGTCCGTTGCGGTCCCGGGCGGTCCCGGGCATTCCCGGGCGGTCCCGGGCGGTCTCGGGCAGTTAGGGCGGTCCCGGGCGGTCCCGGGCGGTCCCGGGCGGTCCCGGGCAGTCCGGGCGGTCCGGGGCGGTCCCGGGCGGTCCCGGGCGGTCCGGGGCGGTCCCGGGCGGTCCCGGGCGGTCCCGGGCGGTCCCAGGCGGTCCCGGGCAGTCACGGGCGGTCGCAGGCGGTCCCGGGCGGTCCCGGGTGGTCCCGGGCGGTCCGGGGCGGTCCCGGGCGGTCCCGGGCGCTCCCGGGGGGTCCCGGGCGGTCCTGGGCGGTCCCGGGCGGTCCCAGGCGGTCCCGGGTGGTCCAGGGCGGTCCAGGGCGGTCCTGGGCGGTCCTGGGTGGTCCCGGGCGGTCTCGGGCGGTCCCGGGCGTTCCAGGGCGGTCCCGGGCGGTCCTGGGCTGTCCCGGGCGGTCCCGGGCGGTCCCGGATGGTCCCGGGCTGTCTAGGGCGGTCCCGGGCGGTCCTGGGTTGTCCCGGGCGGTCTCGGGCGGTCCCGGGCGTTCCAGGGCGGTCCCGGGCAGTCCAGTGCGGTCCCGGGCGGTCCTGGGCGATCCCGGGCGGTCCGAGGCGGTCCCGGGCGGTCCGGGGCGGTCTCGGGCGGTCCCGGGCGGTCCCGGGCGTTCTAGGGCGGTCACGGGCGGTCCGGGGCGGTCCCGGGCGGTCCCGGGCGGTCCCTGGCGGTCGGGGCGGTCCCGGGCTGTCCGGGTGTGGTCCTGGGCGGTCCGGGTGCGGTCCCGGGCGGTCCGGGGCGGTCCCGGGCGGTCCCGGGCAGTCCCGGGCAGTCCCGGGTGGTCCCGGGCGGTCTCGGGTGGTCCCGGGCGGTCCTGGCGGTCCAGGGCGGTCCCGGGCAGTCCCAGGCGGTCCCGGGCGGTCCCGGGCGGTCCGGGGCGGTCCCGGGCGGTCCCGGGCGGTCCCGGGCGGTCCCGGGCGGTCCCGGGCGGTCCCGGGCGGTCCGGGGCGGTCCCGGGCGGTCCGGGGCGGTCCAGGGCGGTCCGGGGCGGTCCCGGGCGGTCCCGGGCGGTCCTGGGCGGTCCCGGGCGGTCTCGGGCGGTCCGGGGCGGTCCCGGGCGGTCCGGGGCGGTCCCGGGCAGTCCGGGGCGGTCCCGGGCGGTCCGGGGCGGTCCCGGGCGGTCCGGGGCGGTCCCGGGCGGTCCGGGGCGGTCCCGGACGGTCCCGGGCGGTCCCGGGCGGTCCGGAGCGGTCTTGGGCGGTCCCGGGCGGTCCCGGGCGGTCCGGGGCGGTCTTGGGCGGTCCGGGGCGGTCCCGGGCGGTCCGGGGCGGTCCTGGGCGGTCCGGGGCGGTCCCGGGCGGTCCGGAGCGGTCTTGGGCGGTCCCGGGCAGTCCCGGGCGGTCCGGGGCGGTCTTGGGCGGTCCGGGGCGGTCCCGGGCGGTCCGGGGCGGTCCCGGGCGGTCCGGGGCGGTCCGGGGCGGTCCCGGGCGGTCCCGGGCGGTCCCGGGCGGTCCCGGGCAGTCCCGGGCGGTCCCGAGCGGTCCCGGGCGGTCCCGGTTGGTCCCGGGCGGTCCGGGGCGGTCCCGGACGCTCCCGGGCGCTCCCGGGCGGTCCCGGGCGGTCCCGGGCTGTCCGGGGCAGTCCCGGGCGGTCCGGGGCGGTCCTGGGCGATCCCGTGCGGTCCCGGGCGGTCCCGGGTGGTCCCGGGCGGTCCGGTGCGGTCCCAGGCGGTCCCGGGCGGTGCCGGGCGGTCCCGGGCGGTCTCGGGCGGTTCGGGCGGTCCTGGGCGGTCCCGGGCGGTCCCGGGCGGTCCCGGGCAGTCCCGGGCGGTCCGGGGCGGTCCCGGGCGGTCCCGGGCGGTCCGGGGCAGTCCCGGGCGGTCCCGGGCGGTCCCGGGCGGTCCCGGGCGGTCCCGGGCAGTCCCGGGCGGTCCCGGGCGGTCCTGGTCGGTCCCGGGTGGTCCCGGGCGGTCCGGGGCGGTCCCGGGCGGTCCCGGGCGGTCCCGGGTGGTCCCGGGCGGTCCAGGGCGGTCCCGGGCGGTCCCGGGCGGTCCCGGGCGGTCCCGGGCGTTCCAGGGCGGTCCCGGGCGGTCCAGGGTGGTCCCTGGCGGTCCTGGGCGGTCCCGGGCGGTCCGAGGCGGTCCTGGGCGGTCCGGGGCGGTCCCGGGCGGTCCCGGGCGGTCCCGGGTGTTCTAGGGCGGTTCCGGGCGGTCCAGGGCGGTCCCGGGCGGTCCTGGGCGGTCCCGGGCGGTCCTGGGCGGTCCGGGGCGGTCCCGGGCGGTCCGGGGCGGTCCCGGGCGGTCCCGGGCGGTCCCGGGCGGTCCCGGTCGGTCCGGGGTGGTCCCGGGCGGTCCGGGGCGGTCCCGGGCGGTTCGGGGCGGTCCCGGGCGGTCCCGGGCGGTCCCGGGCGGTCCCGGGCGGTCCCGGGCGGTCCCGGGCGGTCACGGGCGGTTCGGGGCTATCCGGGGCGGTCCGGGGCGGTCCGGGTCGGTCCCGGGTGGTCCCGGGCGGTCCGGGGCGGTCCCGGGCGGTCCGGGGCGGTCCCGGGCGGTGCGGGACGGTCCCGGGCGGTCCGGGGCAATCCGGGGCGGTCCGGGGCGGTCCGGGCGGTCCCGGGCGGTCCCGGGCAGTCCCGGGCGGTCCCGGGCGGTCCGGGGCGGTCCTGGGCGGTCTGGGGCGGTCCGGGGCGGTCCCGGGCGGTCCCGGGCGGTCCGGGGCAGTCCCGGGCGGTCCCGGGCGGTCCCTAGCGGTCCGGTGCGGTCCCGGGCGGTCCGGGGCGGTCCCGGGCGGTCCCGGGCGCTCCCGGGGGGTCCCGGGCGGTCCTGGGCGGTCCCGGGCGGTCCCGGGCGGTCCCGGGTGGTCCCGGGCGGTCCAGGGCGGTCCTGGGCGGTCCTGGGTGGTCCCGGGCGGTCTCAGGCGGTCCCGGGCGTTCCAGGGCGGTCCCGGGCGGTCCAGTGCGGTCCCGGGCGGTCCTGGGCGGTCCCGGGCGGTCCGAGGCGGTCCCGGGCGGTCCGGGGCGGTCTCCTGCGGTCCCGGGCGGTCCAGGGCATTCTAGGGCGGTCACGGGCGGTCCGGGGCGGTCCCGGGCGGTCCCGGGCAGTCCCGGGCGGTCGGGGTGGTCCCGGGCTGTCGGGGGTGTGGTCCTGGGCGGTCCGGGTGCGGTCCCGGGCGCTCCGGGGCGGTCCCGGGCGGTCCCGGGCAGTCCCGTGGTCCCAGGCGGTCTCGGGCGGTCCCGGCGGTCCCGGCGGTCCAGGGCGGTCTCGGGCGGTCCCAGGCGGTCCCGGGCGGTCCCGGGCGGTCCGGGGCGGTCCCGGGCGGTCCCGGGCGGTCCCGGGCGGTCCCGGGCGGTCCCGGGCGGTCCCGGGTGGTCCCGGGCGGTCCGGGGCGGTCCCGGGCGGTCCCGGGCGCTCCCGGGCGGTCCGGGCGGTGCCGGGCGGTCCCGGGCGGTCCCGGGTGGTCCCGGGCTGTCTAGGGCGGTCCCGGGCGGTCCTGGGTGGTCCCGGGCGGTCTCGGGCGGTCCCCGGGCGTTCCAGGGCGGTCCCAGGCGGTCCAGTGCGGTCCCGGGCGGTCCTGGGCGATCCCGGGCGGTCCGAGGCGGTCCCGGGCGGTCCGGGCGGTCTCGGGCGGTCCCGGGCGGTCCCGGGCGTTCTAGGCGGTCACGGGCGGTCCGGGGCGGTCCCGGGCGGTCCCGGGCGGTCCCTGGCGGTCGGGGCGGTCCCGGGCTGTCCGGGTGTGGTCCTGGGCGGTCCGGGTGCGGTCCCGGGCGGTCCGGGGCGGTCCCGGGCGGTCCCGGGCAGTCCCGGGCAGTCCCGGGTGGTCCCGGGCGGTCTCGGGTGGTCCCGGGCGGTCCCTTACGGTCCAGGGCGGTCCCGGGCAGTCCCAGGCGGTCCCGGCGGTCCGGGCGGTCCCGGGCGGTCCCGGGCGGTCCCGGGCGTTCCAGGGCGGTCCCGGGCGGTCCAGGGTGGTCCCGGGCGGTCCTGGGTGGTCTCGGGCGGTCCGAGGCGATCCCGGGCGGTCCGGGGCGGTCCCGGGCGGTCCCGGGCGGTCCCCGGCGTTCTAGGGCGGTCCCGGGCGGTCCGGGGCGGTCCCGGGCGGTCCCGGGCGGTCCCGGGCGGTCCTGGGCGGTCGAGGCGGTCCCGGGCTGTCCGGGTGTGGTCCCTAGGCGGTCCGGGTGCGGTCCGGGGCAATCCGGGGTGGTCCGGGGCGGTCCGGGGCGGTCCCGGGCGGTCCCGGGCAGTCCCGGGCGGTCCCGGGCGGTCCAGAGCGGTCCCGGGCGGTCCCGGGCGGTCCCGGGGCGGTCCCGGGCGGTCCCGGGCGGTCCTGGGCGGTCCCGGGCGGTCCCGGGCGGTCCGAGCGGTCTTGGGCGGTCCCAGGCGGTCCCGGGCGGTCCGGGGCGGTCCTGGGCGGTCCAGGGCGGTCCCGGGCGGTCCGGGCGGTCCCGGGCGGTCCGGGGCGGTCCGGGGCGGTCCCGGGCGGTCCCGGGCGGTCCCGGGCGGTCCCGGGCGGTCCCGGGCAGTCCCGGGCGGTCCCGGGCGGTCCCGGGCGGTCCCGGGTGGTCCCGGGCGGTCCGGGGCGGTCCCGGGCGGTCCCGGTGCTCCCGGGCGGTCCGGGCGGTCCAGGGCGGTCCGGGGCAGTCCCGGGCGGTCCGGGGCGGTCCTGGGCGGTCCCGTGCGGTCCCGGGCGGTCCCGGGCGGTCCCGGGCGTTCCGGTGCGGTCACGGGCGGTCCCGGGCGGTCCCGGGCGGTCCCGGGCGGTCTCGGGCGGTTCGGGCGATCCCGGGCGGTCCCGGGCGGTCCCGGGCGGTCCCGGGCGGTCCCGGGCGGTCCGGGGCGGTCCCGGGCGGTGTCCCGGGCGGTCCGGGGCGGTCCCGTCCGGTCCCGGGCGGTCCCGGGCGGTCCCGGGCGGTCCCGGGCAGTCCCGGGCGGTCCGGGCGGTCCTGGTCGGTCCGGGTGGTCCCGGGCGGTCCGGGGCGGTCCCGGGCGGTCCCGGCGGTCCCGGGCGGTCCCGGGTGGTCCTGGGCGGTCCAGGGCGGTCCCGGGCGGTCCCGGGCAGTCCCGAGCGGTCCCGGGCGTTCCAGGGCGGTCTCGGGCGGTCCAGGGTGGTCCCGTGCGGTCCTGGGCGGTCACGGGCGGTCAGAGGCGGTCCTGGGCGGTCCGGGCGGTCCCGGGCGGTCCCGGCGGTCCCGGGGCGTTCTAGGGCGGTCCCGGGCGGTCCGGGGCGGTCCCGGGCAGTCCCGGGCGGTCCCGGGCGGTCGGGCGGTCCCGGGCTGTCCGGGTGTGGTCCTAGGCAGTCTGGGTGCATTCCGGGGCAATCCGGGGTGGTCCGGGGCAGTCCGGGGCGGTCCCGGCCGGTCCCGGGCGGTCCCGGGCGGTCCCGGGCGGTCCAGGGCAGTCCCGGCGGTCCCGGGGCGGTCCTGGTCGGTCCCGGGTGGTCCGGGCGGTCCGGGCGGTCCCGGGCGGTCCCGGGCGGTCTCGGGTGGTCCTGGGCGGTCCAGGGCGGTCCCGGGCGGTCCCGGGCAGTCCCGGGCGGTCCCGGGCGTTCCAGGGCGGTCCCGGGCGGTCCAGGGTGGTCCCGTGCGGTCCTGGGCGGTCACGGGCGGTCAGAGGCGGTCCTGGGCGGTCCGGGGCGGTCCCGGGCGGTCCCGGGCGGTCCCGGGCGTTCTAGGGCGGTCCCGGGCGGTCCGGGGCGGTCCCGGGCAGTCCCGGGCGGTCCCGGGCGGTCGGGCGGTCCCGGGCTGTCCGGGTGTGGTCCTAGGCAGTCTGGGGTGCATTCCGGGGCAATCCGGGGTGGTCTGGGGCAGTCCGGGGCGGTCCCGGGCGGTCCCGGGCAGTCCCGGGCGGTCCGGGCAGTCCAGAGCGGTCCCGGGCGGTTCCAGGCGGTCCCCGGCGGTCCTGGGCGGTCCGGGCGTTCCTGGGCGGTCCCGGGCGGTCCCGGGCGGTCCGGGGCGGTCCCGGGCAGTCCAGGGCGGTCCCGGGCGGTCCGGGGCGGTCCCGGGCGGTCCCGGGCGGTCCCGGGCTGTCCCGGGCGGTTCCGGGGCAATCCGGGGTGGTCCTCCGAGGCGGTCCGGGGCGGTCCCGGGCGGTCCCGGGCAGTCCCGGGCGGTCCCGGGCAGTCCCGGGCGGTCCCGGGCGGTCCAGAGCGGTCCCGGGCGGTCCCGGGCGGTCCCGGGCGGTCCCGGGCAGTCCCGGGCGGTCCCGGGTGGTCCGGGGCGGTCCCGGGCGGTCCCGGGCGGTCCCGGGCGGTCCCGGGCGGTCCCGGGCGGTCCCGGGCGGTCCCGGGCAGTCCCGGGCCGGTCCTGGGTGGTCCCGGGCAGTCCGGGGCGGTCCCGGGCGGTCCCGGGCGCTCCCGGGCGGTCCCGGCGGTCCCGGGCGGTCCCGGGCGGTCCTGGGCGGTCTCGGGCGGTCCCGGGCGGTCCAGGGCGGTTCCGGGCGGTCCCGGGTGGTCCCGGGCGGTCCCGGGCGGTCCCGGGCGTTCCATGGCGGTCCCGGGCGGTCCAGGGCGGTCCCGGGCGGTCCTGGGCGGTCCCGGGCGGTCCGAGGCGGTCCCGGGCGGTCCGGGGCGGTCACGGGCCGTCCCGGGCGGTCCCGGGCGTTCTAGGGCGGTCCCGGGGGGTCCAGGGCGGTCCCGGGCGGTCCCGGGCGGTCCCAGGCGGTCGGGGCGGTCCCGGGCGGTCCGGGTGTGGTCCTGGGCGGTCCGGGTGCGGTCCCGGGCGGTCCGGGGCGGTCCCGGGCGGTCCCGGGCGGGCCCGGGGGGTCCCGGGTGGTCCCGGGCGGTCTCGGGCGGTCCCGGGCGGTCCCGGCGGTCCAGGGCGGTCCCGGGCGGTCCCGGGCGGTCCCGGGCGGTCCCGGGCGGTCCGGGGCGGTCCCGGGTGGTCCCGGGCAGTCCCGGGCGGTCCCGAGCGGTCCCGGGCGGTCCGGTGCGGTCACGGGCGGTCCCGGGCGGTCCCGGGCGGTCTCGGGTGGTTCGGGCAGTCCCGGGCGGTCCCGGGCGGTCACGGGCGGTCCCGGGCGGTCCCGGGTGGTCCCGGGCGGTCCGGGGCGGTCCCGGGCGGTCCCGGGCGCTCCCGGGCGGTCCCGGGCGGTCCCCGGCGGTCCGGGGCAGTCCCGGGCGGTCCGGGGCGGTCCCTGGGCGGTCCCGTGCGGTCCCGGGCGGTCCCGGGCGGTCCCGGGCGGTCCGGTGCGGTCACGGGCGGTCCCGGGCGGTCCCGGGCGGTCCCGGGCAGTCTCGGGCGGTTCGGGCGGTCCCGGGCGGTCCCGGGCGGTCCCGGGCGGTCCCGGGCGGTCCCGGGCGGTCCGTGGCGGTCCCGGGCGGTCCCGGGCAGTCCCGGGCGGTCCCGGGCGGTCCTGGTCGGTTCCGGGCGGTCCAGGGCGGTCCCGGGCGGTCCCGGGCGGTCCCGGGCGGTCCCGGGCGTTCCAGGGCGGTCCCGGGCGGTCCAGGGTGGTCCCGGGCGGTCCTGGGCGGTCCCGGGCGGTCCGAGGCGGTCCCGGGCGGTCCGGGGCGGTCCCGGGCGGTCCCGGGCGGTCTCGGGCGGGTCGGGGCGGTCCCGGGCTGTCCGGGGCGGTCCTGGGCGGTCCCGGGCGGTCCCGGGCGGTCGGGGCGGTCCCGGGCTGTCCGGGTGTGGTCCTAGGCGGTCCGGGTGCATTCCGGGGGCAATCCGGGGTGGTCCGGGGCGGTCCGGGGCGGTTCCGGGCGGTCCCGGGCAGTCCCGGGCGGTCCCGGGCAGTCCAGAGCGGTCCCGGGCGGTCCCAGGCGGTCCCCGGCGGTCCCGGGCGGTCCGGGCGTTCCTGGGCGGTCCCGGGCGGTCCCGTGCGGTCCGGGGCGGTCCCGCGCAGTCCGGGGCGGTCCCGGGCGGTCCGGGGCGGTCCTGGGCGGTCCCGGGCGGTCCCAGGCTGTCCCGGGCGGTCCGGGGCAATCCGGGGTGGTCCGAGGCGGTCCGGGGCGGTCCCGGGCGGTCCCGAGCAGTCCCGGGCGGTCCCGGGCAGTCCCGGGCGGTCCCGGGCGGTCCAGAGCGGTCCCGGGCGGTCCCGGGCGGTCCCGGGCGGTCCCGGGCGGTCCCGGGCGGTCCCGGGTGGTCCGGGGCGGTCCAGGGCGGTCCCGGGCGGTCCCGGGTGGTCCCGGGCGGTCCCGGGCGGTCCCGGGCGTTCCATGGCGGTCCCGGGCGGTCCAGGGCGGTCCCGGGCGGTCCTGGGCGGTCCCGGGCGGTCCGAGGCGGTCCCGGGCGGTCCGGGGCGGTCCCGGGCCGTCCCGGGCGGTCCGGGCGTTCTAGGGCGGTCCCGGGGGGTCCGGGGCGGTCCCGGGCGGTCCCGGGCGGTCCCCGGTCGGTCGGGGCGGTCCCGGGCGGTCCGGGTGTGGTCCTGGGCGGTCCGGGTGCGGTCCCGGGCGGTCCGGGGCGGTCCCGGGCGGTCCCGGGCGGGCCCGGGTGGTCCCGGGTGGTCCCGGGCGGTCTCGGGCGGTCCCGGGCGGTCCCGGCGGTCCAGGGCGGTCCCGGGCGGTCCCGGGCGGTCCCGGGCGGGTCCCCGGGCGGTCCGGGTGCGGTCCCGGGCGGTCCGGGGCGGTCCCGGGCGGTCCCGGGCGGTCCCGGGTGGTCCGGAGCGGTCACGGGCAGTCCCGGGCGGTCCCGGGCGGTCCCGGGCAGTCTCGGGCGGTTCGGGCGGTCCCGGGCGGTCCCCGGGCGGTCCCGGGCGGTCCCGGGCGGTCCCGGGCGGTCCGTGGCGGTCCAGCGCGGTCCCGGGCAGTCACGGGCGGTCCCGGGCGGTCCTGGTCGGTCCCGGGCGGTCCAGGGGCGGTCCCGGGCGGTCCCGGGCGGTCCCGGGCGGTCCCGGGCGTTCCAGGGCGGTCCCGGGCGGTCCAGGGTGGTCCCGGGCGGTCCTGGGCGGTCCCGGGCGGTCCGAGGCGGTCCCGGGCGGTCCGGGGCGGTCCCGGGCGGTCCCGGGCGGTCCCGGGCGTTCTAGGGCGGTCTCGGGCGGTCCGGGGCGGTCCCGGGCGGTCCCGGGCGGTCCCGGGCGGTCGGGGCGGTCCCGGGCTGTCCGGGTGTGGTCCTAGGCGGTCCGGGTGCATTCCGGGACAATCCGGGGTGGTCCGGGGCGGTCCGGGGCGGTCCCGGGCGGTCCCGGGCAGTCCCGGGCGGTCCCGGGCAGTCCAGAGCAGTCCCGGGCGGTCCCAGGCGGTCCCCGGCGGTCCCGGGCGGTCCGGGCGTTCCTGGGCGGTCCCGGGCAGTCCCGGGCGGTCCGGGGCGGTCCCGGGCAGTCCGGGGCGGTCCCGGGCGGTCCGGGGCGGTCCCGGGCGGTCCCGGGCGGTCCCGGGCTGTCCCGGGCGATCCGGGGCAATCCGGGGTGGTCCGAGGCGGTCCGGGGCGGTCCCGGGCGGTCCCGGGCAGTCCCGGGCGGTCCGGGCAGTCCCGGGCGGTCCCGGGCGGTCCAGAGCGGTCCCTGGGCGGTCCCGGGCGGTCCCGGGCGGTCCCGGGCGGTCCCGGGCGGTCCCGGGTGGTCCGGGGCGGTCCCGGGCGGTCCCGGGCGGTCCCGGGCGGTCCCGGGCGGTCCCGGGCAGTCCCAGGCGGTCCCGGGCGGTCCCGGGCGGTCCCGGGTGGTCCCGGGCAGTCCGGGGCGGTCCCGGGCGGTCCCGGGCGCTCCCGGGCGGTCCCGGGCGATCCCGGGCGGTCCCGGGCGGTCCCGGGCAGTCTCGGGCGGTCCCGGGCGGTCCAGGGCGGTTCCGGGCGGTCCCGGGTGGTCACGGGCGGTCCCGGGCGGTCCCGGGCGTTCCATGGCGGTCCCGGGCGGTCCAGGGCGGTCCCGGGCGGTCCTGGGCGGTCCCGGGCGGTCCGAGGCGGTCCCGGGCAGTCCGGGGCGGTCCCGGGCCGTCCCGGGCGGTCCCGGGCGTTCTAGGGCGGTCCCGGGGGGTCCGGGGCGGTCCCGGGCGGTCCCGGGCGGTCCCGGGCGGTCGGGGCGGTCCCGGGCGGTCCGGGTGTGGTCCTGGGCGGTCTCGGGCGGGCCCGGGCGGTCCCGGGTGGTCCCGGGCGGTCTCGGGCGGTCCCGGGCGGTCCCGGCGGTCCAGGGCGGTCCCGGGCGGTCCCGGGCGGTCCCGGGCGGTCCCGGGCGGTCCGGGGCGGTCCCGGGTGGTCCCGGGCGGTCCCGGGCGGTCCCGAGCGGTCCCGGGCGGTCCGGTGCGGTCACGGGCGGTCCCAGGCGGTCCCGGGCGGTCCCGGGCGGTCTCGGGTGGTTCGGGCGGTCCCGGGCGGTCCCAGGCGGTCCCGGGCGGTCCCGGGCGGTCCCGGGTGGTCCCGGGCGGTCCGGGGCGGTCCCGGGCGGTCACGCGCGCTCCCGGGCGGTCCCGGGCGGTCCCGGGCGGTCCGGGACAGTCCCGGGCGGTCCGGGGCGGTCCCGGGCGGTCCCGGGCGGTCCCGGGCGGTCCCGGGCGGTCCGTGGCGGTCCAGGGCGGTCCCGGGCAGTCACGGGCGGTCCCGGGCGGTCCTGGTCGGTCCCGGGCGGTCCAGGGCGGTCCCGGGCGGTCCCGGGCGGTCCCGGGCGGTCCCGGGCGTTCCAGGGCGGTCCCGGGCGGTCCAGGGTGGTCCCGGGCGGTCCTGGGCGGTCCCGGGCGGTCCGAGGCGGTCCCGGGCGGTCCGGGGCGGTCCCGGGCGGTCCCGGGCGGTCCCGGGCGTTCTAGGGCGGTCCCGGGCGGTCCGGGGCGGTCCCGGGCGGTCCCGGGCGGTCCCGGGCGGTCGGGGCGGTCCCGGGCTGTCCGGGTGTGGTCCTAGGCGGTCCGGGTGCATTCCGGGACAATCCGGGGTGGTCCGGGGCGGTCCGGGGCGGTCCCGGGCGGTCCCGGGCAGTCCCGGGCGGTCCCGGGCAGTCCAGAGCAGTCCCGGGCGGTCCCAGGCGGTCCCCGGCGGTCCCGGGCGGTCCGGGCGTTCCTGGGCGGTCCCGGGCAGTCCCGGGCGGTCCGGGGCGGTCCCGGGCAGTCCGGGGCGGTCCCGGGCGGTCCGGGGCGGTCCCGGGCGGTCCCGGGCGGTCCCGGGCTGTCCCGGGCGATCCGGGGCAATCCGGGGTGGTCCGAGGCGGTCCGGGGCGGTCCCGGGCGGTCCCGGGCAGTCCCGGGCGGTCCCGGGCAGTCCCGGGCGGTCCCGGGCGGTCCAGAGCGGTCCCGGGCGGTCCCGGGCGGTCCCGGGCGGTCCCGGGCGGTCCCGGGCGGTCCCGGGTGGTCCGGGGCGGTCCCGGGCGGTCCGGGCGGTCCCGGGCGGTCCCGGGCGGTCCCGGGCAGTCCCAGGCGGTCCCGGGCGGTCCCGGGCGGTCCCGGGTGGTCCCGGGCAGTCCGGGGCGGTCCCGGGCGGTCCCGGGCGCTCCCGGGCGGTCCCGGGCGGTCCCGGGCGGTCCCGGGCGGTCCCGGGCGGTCTCGGGCGGTCCCGGGCGGTCCAGGGCGGTTCCCGGGCGGTCCCGGGTGGTCACGGGCGGTCCCGGGCGGTCCCGGGCGTTCCATGGCGGTCCCGGGCGGTCCAGGGCGGTCCCGGGCGGTCCTGGGCGGTCCCGGGCGGTCCGAGGCGGTCCCGGGCGGTCCGGGGCGGTCCCGGGCCGTCCCGGGCGGTCCCGGGCGTTCTAGGGCGGTCCCGGGGGGTCCGGGGCGGTCCCGGGCGGTCCCGGGCGGTCCCGGGCGGTCGGGGCGGTCCCGGGCGGTCCGGGTGTGGTCCTGGGCGGTCCCGGGCGGGCCCGGGCGGTCCCGGGTGGTCCCGGGCGGTCTCGGGCGGTCCCGGGCGGTCCCGGGCGGTCCCGGCGGTCCAGGGCGGTCCCGGGCGGTCCCGGGCGGTCCCGGGCGGTCCCGGGCGGTCCGGGGCGGTCCCGGGTGGTCCCGGGCGGTCCCGGGCGGTCCCGAGCGGTCCCGGGCGGTCCGGTGCGGTCACGGGCGGTCCCAGGCGGTCCCGGGCGGTCCCGGGTGGTCTCGGGTGGTTCGGGCGGTCCCGGGCGGTCCCAGGCGGTCCCGGGCGGTCCCGGGCGGTCCCGGGTGGTCCCGGGCGGTCCGGGGCGGTCCCGGGCGGTCCCGCGCGCTCCCGGGCGGTCCCGGGCGGTCCCGGGCGGTCCGGGGCAGTCCCGGGCGGTCCGGGGCGGTCCTGGGCGGTCCCGTGCGGTCCCGGGCGGTCCCGGGCGGTCCCGGGCGGTCCGGTGCGGTCACGGGCGGTCCCGGGCGGTCCCGGGCGGTCCCGGGCAGTCTCGGGCGGTTCGGGCGGTCCCGGGCGGTCCCGGGCGGTCCCGGGCGGTCCCGGGCGGTCCCGGGCGGTCCGTGGCGGTCCCGGGCGGTCCCGGGCAGTCCCGGGCGGTCCCGGGCGGTCCTGGTCGGTCCGGGCGGTCCAGGGCGGTCCCGGGCGGTCCCGGGCGGTCCCGGGCGGTCCCGGGCGTTCCAGGGCGGTCCCGGGCGGTCCAGGGTGGTCCCGGGCGGTCCTGGGCGGTCCCGGGCGGTCCGAGGCGGTCCCGGGCGGTCCGGGGCGGTCCCGGGCGGTCCCGGGCGGTCCCGGGCGTTCTAGGGCGGTCCCGGGCGGTCCGGGGCGGTCCCGGGTGGTCCCGGGCAGTCCGGGGCGGTCCCGGGCGGTCCCGGGCGCTCCCGGGCGGTCCCGGGCGGTCCCGGGCGGTCCCGGGCGGTCCCGGGCAGTCTCGGGCGGTCCCGGGCGGTCCAGGGCGGTTCCGGGCGGTCCCGGGTGGTCACGGGCGGTCCCGGGCGGTCCCGGGCGTTCCATGGCGGTCCCGGGCGGTCCAGGGCGGTCCCGGGCGGTCCTGGGCGGTCCCGGGCGGTCCGAGGCGGTCCCGGGCAGTCCGGGGCGGTCCCGGGCCGTCCCGGGCGGTCCCGGGCGTTCTAGGGCGGTCCCGGGGGGTCCGGGGCGGTCCCGGGCGGTCCCGGGCGGTCCCGGGCGGTCGGGGCGGTCCCGGGCGGTCCGGGTGTGGTCCTGGGCGGTCCCGGGCGGGCCCGGGCGGTCCCGGGTGGTCCCGGGCGGTCTCGGGCGGTCCCGGGCGGTCCCGGCGGTCCAGGGCGGTCCCGGGCGGTCCCGGGCGGTCCCGGGCGGTCCCGGGCGGTCCGGGGCGGTCCCGGGTGGTCCCGGGCGGTCCCGGGCGGTCCCGAGCGGTCCCCGGGCGGTCCGGTGCGGTCACGGGCGGTCCCAGGCGGTCCCGGGCGGTCCCGGGCGGTCTCGGGTGGTTCCGGTCCGGGGCGGTCCCGGGTGGTCCCGGGCGGTCCGGGGCGGTCCCGGGCGGTCACGCGCGCTCCCGGGCGGTCCTGGGCGGTCCCGGGCGGTCCGGGACAGTCCCGGGCGGTCCGGGGCGGTCCCGGGCGGTCCCGGGCGGTCCCGGGCGGTCCCGGGCGGTCCGTGGCGGTCCAGGGCGGTCCCGGGCAGTCACGGGCGGTCCCGGGCGGTCCTGGTCGGTCCCGGGCGGTCCAGGGCGGTCCCGGGCGGTCCCGGGCGGTCCCGGGCGGTCCCGGGCGTTCCAGGGCGGTCCCGGGCGGTCCAGGGTGGTCCCGGGCGGTCCTGGGCGGTCCCGGGCGGTCCGAGGCGGTCCCGGGCGGTCCGGGGGCGGTCCCGGGCGGTCCCGGGCGGTCCCGGGGCGTTCTAGGGCGGTCCCGGGCGGTCCGGGGCGGTCCCGGGCGTCCCGGGCGGTCCCGGGCGGTCGGGGCGGTCCCGGGCTGTCCGGGTGTGGTCCTAGGCGGTCCGGGTGCATTCCGGGACAATCCGGGGTGGTCCGGGGCGGTCCGGGGCGGTCCCGGGCGGTCCGGGCAGTCCCGGGCGGTCCGGGCAGTCCAGAGCAGTCCCGGGCGGTCCCAGGCGGTCCCCGGCGGTCCCGGGCGGTCTGGGCGTTCCTGGGCGGTCCCGGGCAGTCCCGGGCGGTCCGGGGCGGTCCCGGGCAGTCCGGGGCGGTCCCGGGCGGTCCGGGGCGGTCCCGGGCGGTCCCGGGCGGTCCCGGGCTGTCCCGGGCGATCCGGGGCAATCCGGGGGTGGTCCGAGGCGGTCCGGGGCGGTCCCGGGCGGTCCCGGGCAGTCCCGGGCGGTCCCGGGCAGTCCCGGGCGGTCCCGGGCGGTCCAGAGCGGTCCCGGGCGGTCCCGGGCGGTCCCGGGCGGTCCCCGGGCGGTCCCGGGCGGTCCCGGGTGGTCCGGGGCGGTCCCGGGCGGTCCCGGGCGGTCCCGGGCGGTCCCGGGCGGTCCCGGGCAGTCCCAGGCGGTCCCGGGCGGTCCCGGGCGGTCCCGGGTGGTCCCGGGCAGTCCGGGGCGGTCCCGGGCGGTCCCGGGCGCTCCCGGGCGGTCCCGGGCGGTCCCGGGCGGTCCCGGGCGGTCCCGGGCGGTCTCGGGCGGTCCCGGGCGGTCCAGGGCGGTTCCGGGCGGTCCCGGGTGGTCACGGGCGGTCCCGGGCGGTCCCGGGCGTTCCATGGCGGTCCCGGGCGGTCCAGGGCGGTCCCGGGCGGTCCTGGGCGGTCCCGGGCGGTCCGAGGCGGTCCCGGGCGGTCCGGGGCGGTCCCGGGCCGTCCCGGGCGGTCCCGGGCGTTCTAGGGCGGTCCCGGGGGGTCCGGGGCGGTCCGGGCGGTCCCGGGCGGTCCCGGGCGGTCGGGGCGGTCCCGGGCGGTCCGGGTGTGGTCCTGGGCGGTCCCGGGCGGGGCCCGGGCGGTCCCGGGTGGTCCCGGGCGGTCTCGGGCGGTCCCGGGCGGTCCCGGCGGTCCAGGGCGGTCCCGGGCGGTCCCGGGCGGTCCCGGGCGGTCCCGGGCGGTCCGGGGCGGTCCCGGGTGGTCCCGGGCGGTCCCGGGCGGTCCCGAGCGGTCCCGGGCGGTCCGGTGCGGTCACGGGCGGTCCCAGGCGGTCCCGGGCGGTCCCGGGTGGTCTCGGGTGGTTCGGGCGGTCCCGGGCGGTCCCAGGCGGTCCCGGGCGGTCCGGGCGGTCCCGGGTGGGTCCCGGGCGGTCCGGGGCGGTCCCGGGCGGTCCCGCGCGCTCCGGGCGGTCCCGGGCGGTCCCGGGCGGTCCGGGGCAGTCCCGGGCGGTCCGGGGCGGGTCCTGGGCGGTCCCGTGCGGTCCCGGGTGGTCCGGGCGGTCCCGGGCGGTCCGGTGCGGTCACGGGCGGTCCCGGGCGGTCCCGGGCGGTCCCGGGCAGTCTCGGGCGGTTCGGGCGGTCCCGGGCGGTCCCGGGCGGTCCCGGGCGGTCCCGGGCGGTCCCGGGCGGTCCGTGGCGGTCCCGGGCGGTCCCGGGCAGTCCCGGGCGGTCCCGGGCGGTCCTGGTCGGTCCCGGGCGGTCCAGGGCGGTCCCGGGCGGTCCCGGGCGGTCCCGGGCGGTCCCGGGCGTTCCAGGGCGGTCCCGGGCGGTCCAGGGTGGTCCCGGGCGGTCCTGGGCGGTCCCGGGCGGTCCGAGGCGGTCCCGGGCGGTCCGGGGCGGTCCCGGGCGGTCCCGGGCAGTCCCGGGCGTTCTAGGGCGGTCCCGGGCGGTCCGGGGCGGTCCCGGGCGGTCCCGGGCGGTCCCGGGCGGTCGGGGCGGTCCCGGGCTGTCCGGGTGTGGTCCTAGGCAGTCCGGGTGTGGTCCGGGGCAATCCGGGGTGGTCCGGGGCGGTCCGGGGCGGTCCCGGGCGGTCCCGGGCGGTCCCGGGCGGTCCCGGGCGGTCCAGGGCGGTTCCGGGCGGTCCCGGGCGGTCCCGGGCGGTCCCGGGCGGTCCCGGGCGGTCCAGGGCGGTTCCGGGTGGTCCCGGGCGGTCCCGGGCGGTCTCGGGCGGTCCCGGGCGGTCCAGGGCGGTTCCGGGCGGTCCCGGGCGGTCCCGGGCGGTCCCGGGCGGTCCCGGGCGTTCCATGGCGGTCCCGGGCGGTCCAGGGCGGTCCCGGGCGGTCCTGGGCGGTCCCGGGCGGTCTGAGGCGGTCCCGGGGCGGTCCGGGCGGTCCCGGGCCGTCCCGGGCGGTCCCGGGCGTTCTAGGGCAGTCCCGGGGGGTCCGGGGCGGTCCCGGGCGGTCCCGGGCGGTCCCGGGCGGTCGGGGCGGTCCCGGGCGGTCCGGGTGTGGTCCTGGGCGGTCCGGGTGCGGTCCCGGGCGGTCCGGGGCGGTCCCGGGTGGTCCCGGGCGGGGCCGGGCGGTCCCGGGTGGTCCCGGGCGGTCTCGGGCGGTCCCGGGCGGTCCCGGCGGTCCAGGGCGGTCTCGGTGCGGTCCCGGGCGGTCCCGGGCGGTCCGGGGCGGTCCCGGGCAGTCTCGGGCGGTTCGGGCGGTCCCGGGCGGTCCCGGGCGGTCCCGGGCGGTCCCGGGCGGTCCGTGGCGGTCCAGGGCGGTCCCGGGCAGTCACGGGCGGTCCCGGGCGGTCCTGGTCGGTCCCGGGCCGGTCCAGGGCGGTCCCGGGCGGTCCCGGGCGGTCCCGGGCGGTCCCGGGCGTTCCAGGGCGGTCCCGGGCGGTCCAGGGTGGTCCCGGGCGGTCCTGGGCGGTCCCGGGCGGTCCGAGGCGGTCCCGGGCGGTCTGGGGCGGTCCCGGGCGGTCCCGGGCGGTCCCGGGCGTTCTAGGGCGGTCCCGGGCGGTCCGGGGCGGTCCCGGGCGGTCCCGGGCGGTCCCGGGCGGTCGGGGCGGTCCCGGCTGTCCGGGTGTGGTCCTAGGCGGTCCGGGTGCATTCCGGGACAATCCGGGGTGGTCCGGGGCGGTCCGGGGCGGTCCCGGGCGGTCCCGGGCAGTCCCGGGCGGTCCCGGGCAGTCCAGAGCAGTCCCGGGCGGTCCCAGGCGGTCCCCGGCGGTCCCGGGCGGTCCGGGCGTTCCTGGGCGGTCCCGGGCAGTCCCGGGCGGTCCGGGGCGGTCCCGGGCAGTCCGGGCGGTCCCGGGCGGTCCGGGGCGGTCCCGGGCGGTCCCGGGCGGTCCCGGGCTGTCCCGGGCGATCCGGGGCAATCCGGGGTGGTCCGAGGCGGTCCGGGGCGGTCCCGGGCGGTCCCGGGCAGTCCCGGGCGGTCCCGGGCAGTCCCGGGCGGTCCCGGGCGGTCCAGAGCGGTCCCGGCGGTCCCGGGGGGTCCCGGGCGGTCCCGGGCGGTCCCGGGCGGTCCCGGGTGGTCCGGGCGGTCCCGGGCGGTCCCGGGCGGTCCCGGGCGGTCCCGGGCGGTCCCGGGCAGTCCCAGGCGGTCCCGGGCGGTCCCGGGCGGTCCCGGGTGGTCCCGGGCAGTCCGGGGCGGTCCCGGGCGGTCCCGGGCGCTCCCGGGCGGTCCCGGGCGGGTCCCGGGCGGTCCCGGGCGGTCCCGGGGCGGTCTCGGGCGGTCCCGGGCGGTCCAGGGCGGTTCCGGGCGGTCCCGGGTGGTCACGGGCGGTCCCGGGCGGTCCCGGGCGGTCCAGAGCGGTCCCGGGCGGTCCCGGGCGGTCCCGGGCGGTCCCGGGTGGTCCCGGGCGGTCCGGGCGGTCCCCGGGCGGTCCCGGGCGGTCCGGGGCAGTCCCGGGCGGTCCCGGGCGGTCCTGGGCGGTCCCGTGCGGTCCCGGGCGGTCCCGGGCGGTCCCGGGCGTTCCGGTGCGGTCACAGGCGGTTTCGGGCGGTCCCGGGCGGGTCCCGGGCGGTCTCGGGCGGTTCGGGCGATCCCGGGCGGTCCCGGGCGGTCCCGGGCGGTCCCGGGCGGTCCCGGGCGGTCCGGGGCGGTCCCGGGCGGTCCCGGGCGGTCCGGGGCGGTCCCGGGCGGTCCCGGGCGGTCCCGGGCGGTCCCGGGCGGTCCCGGGCGGTCCTGGTCGGTCCCTGGTGGTCCCGGGCGGTCCGGGGCGGTCCCGGGCGGTCCCGGGCGGTCTCGGGTGGTCCCGGGCGGTCCAGGGCGGTCCCGGGCGGTCCCGGGCGGTCCCAGGCGGTCCCGGGCGTTCCAGGGCGGTCCCGGGCGGTCCAGGGTGGTCCTGGGCGTTCCTGGGCGGTCCCGGGCGGTCCGAGGCGGTCCTGGGCGGTCCGGGGCGGGTCCCGGGCGGTCCCGGGCGGTCCCGGGCGTTCTAGGGCGGTCCCGGGCGGTCCGGGGCGGTCCCGGGCGGTCCCGGGCGGTCCCGGGCGGTCGGGGCGGTCCCGGGCTGTCCAGGTGTGGTCCTAGGCGGTCCGGGTGCATTCCGGGGCAATCCGGGGTGGTCCGGGGCGGTCCGGGGCGGTCCCGGGCGGTCCCGGGCAGTCCCGGGCTGTCCCGGGCGGTCCAGAGCGGTCCCGGGCGGTCCCGGGCGGTCCCGGGCGGTCCCGGGCGGTCCTGGCGGTCCCGGGCGGTCCCAGGCGGTCCCGGGCGGTCCCGGGCGGTCCGGGCGTTCCTGGGCGGTCCCGGGCGGTCCCGGGCGGTCCGGGGCGGTCCCGGGCAGTCCGGGGCGGTCCCGGGCGGTCCGGGGCGGTCCCGGGCGGTCCCGGGAGGTCCCGGGCGGCCCGGGCAGTCCCGGGCGGTCCCGGGCGGTCCCGGGCGGAACGGGGCGGTCCCGGGCGGTCCGGGGCGGTCCCGGGCGGTCCCGGGCGTTCCGGCGCGGTCCCGGGCGGTCCCGGGCGGTCCCGGGCGGTCCCGGGCGGTCCCGGGCGATCCCGGGCAGTCCCGGGCGGTCCCGGGCGTTCCAGGGCGGTCCCGAGCGGTCCAGGGTGGTCCCAAATGGTCCTGGGCGGTCCCGGGCGGTCCGAGGCGGTCCCGGGCGGTCCGGGGCGGTCCCGGGCGGTCCCGGGCGGTCCTGGGCGTTCTAGGGCGGTCCCGGGCGGTCCGGGGCGGTCCTGGGCGGTCCCGGGCGGTCCCGGGCGGTCGGGGCGGTCCCGGGCTGTCCGGGTGTGGTCCTAGGCGGTCCGGGTGCGGTCCGGGGCAATCCGGGGTGGTCTTGGGCGGTCCGGGGCGGTCCCGGGCGGTCCCGGGCAGTCCCAGGCGGTCCCGGGCGGTCCAGAGCGGTCCCGGGCGGTCCCGGGCGGTCCCGGGCGGTCCCGGGCGTTCCATGGCGGTCCCGGGCGGTCCAGGGCGGTCCCGGGCGGTCCTGGGCGGTCCCGGGCGGTCCGAGGCGGTCCCGGGCGGTCCGGGGCGGTCCCGGGCCGTCCCGGGCGGTCCCGGCGTTCTAGGGCGGTCCCGGGGGGTCCGGGGCGGTCCCGGGCGGTCCCGGGCGGTCCCGGGCGGTCGGGGCGGTCCCGGGCGGTCCGGGTGTGGTCCTGGGCGGTCCCGGGCGGGCCCGGGCGGTCCCGGGTGGTCCCGGGCGGTCTCGGGCGGTCCCGGGCGGTCCCGGCGGTCCAGGGCGGTCCCGGGCGGTCCCGGGCGGTCCCGGGCGGTCCCGGGCGGTCCGGGGGCGGTCCCGGGTGGTCCCGGGCGGTCCCGGGCGGTCCCGAGCGGTCCCGGGCTGTCCGGTGCGGTCACGGGCGGTCCCGGGCGGTCCCCGGGCGGTCCCGGGCGGTCTCGGGTGGTTCGGGCGGTCCCGGGCGGTCCCAGGCGGTCCCGGGCGGTCCCGGGCGGTCCCGGGTGGTCCCGGGCGGTCCGGGGCGGTACCGGGCGGTCCCGCGCGCTCCCGGGGCGGTCCCGGAACGGTCCTGGGCGGTCCGGGGCAGTCCCGGGCGGTCCGGGGCGGTCCTGGGCGGTCCCGTGTGGTCCCGGGCGGTCCCGGGCGGTCCCGGGCGGTCCGGTGCGGTCACGGGCGGTCCGGGCGGTCCCGGGCGGTCCCGGGCAGTCTCGGGCGGTTCGGGCGGTCCCAGGCGGTCCCGGGCGGTCCCGGGCGGTCCCGGGCGGTCCCGGGCGGTCCGTGGCGGTCCCCGGGCGGTCCCGGGCAGTCCCGGGCGGTCCCGGGCGGTCCTGGTCGGTCCCGGGCGGTCCAGGGCGTCCCGGAGCGGTCCCGGGCGGTCCCGGGCGGTCCCGGGCGTTCCAGGGCGGTCCCGGGCGGTCCAGGGTGGTCCCGGGCGGTCCTGGGCGGTCCCGGGCGGTCCTAGGCAGTCCCGGGCGGTCCGGGGCGGTCCCGGGCGGTCCCGGGCGGTCCCGGGCGTTCTAGGGCGGTCCCGGGCGGTCCGGGGCGGTCCCGGGCGGTCCCGGGCGGTCCCGGGCGGTCGGGGCGGTCCCGGGCTGTCCGGGTGTGGTCCTTTGGCAGTCCGGGTGTGGTCCGGGGCAATCCGGGGTGGTCCGGGGCGGTCCGGGGCGGTCCCGGGCGGTCCCGGGCGGTCCCGGGCGGTCCCGGGCAGTCCCGGGCGGTCCCGGGCGGTCCCGGGCGGTCCCGGGTGGTCCCGGGCAGTCCAGGGCGGTCCCGGGCGGTCCCGGGCGCTCCCGGGCGGTCCCGGGCGGTTCCGGGTGGTCCCGGGCGGTCCCGGGCGGTCTCGGGCGGTCCCGGGCGGTCCAGGGCGGTTCCGGGCGGTCCCGGGCGGTCCCGGGCGGTCCCGGGCGGTCCCGGGCGTTCCATGGCGGTCCCGGGCGGTCCAGGGCGGTCCCGGGCGGTCCTGGGCGGTCCCGGGCGGTCCGAGGCGGTCCCGGGCGGTCCGGGGCGGTCCCGGGCCGTCCCGGGCGGTCCCGGGCGTTCTAGGGCGGTCCCGGGGGGTCCGGGGCGGTCCCGGGCGGTCCCGGGCGGTCCCGGGCGGTCGGGGCGGTCCCGGGCGGTCCGGGTGTGGTCCTGGGCGGTCCCGGGCGGGCCCGGGCGGTCCCGGGTGGTCCCGGGCGGTCTCGGGCGGTCCCGGGCGGTCCCGGCGGTCCAGGGCGGTCCCGGGCGGTCCCGGGCGGTCCCGGGCGGTCCCGGGCGGTCCGGGGCGGTCCCGGGTGGTCCCGGGCGGTCCCGGGCGGTCCCGAGCGGTCCCGGGCGGTCCGGTGCGGTCACGGGCGGTCCCGGGCGGTCCCGGGCGGTCCCGGGCGGTCTCGGGTGGTTCGGGCGGTCCCGGGCGGTCCCAGGCGGTCCCGGGCGGTCCCGGGCGGTCCCGGGTGGTCCCGGGCGGTCCGGGGCGGTCCCGGGCGGTCCCGCGCGCTCCCGGGCGGTCCCCGGACGGTCCCGGGCGGTCCGGGGCAGTCCCGGGCGGTCCGGGGCGGTCCTGGGCGGTCCCGTGCGGTCCCGGGCGGTCCCGGGCGGTCCCGGGCGGTCCGGTGCGGTCACGGGCGGTCCCGGGCGGTCCCGGGCGGTCCCGGGCAGTCTCGGGCGGTTCGGGCGGTCCCAGGCGGTCCTGGGCGGTCCCGGGCGGTCCCGGGCGGTCCCGGGCGGTCCGTGGCGGTCCCGGGCGGTCCCGGCAGTCCCGGGCGGTCCCGGGCGGTCCTGGTCGGTCCCGGGCGGTACAGGGCGGTCCCGGGCGGTCCCGGGCGGTCCCGGGCGGTCCCGGGCGTTCCAGGGCGGTCCCGGGCGGTCCAGGGTGGTCCCGGGCGGTCCTGGGCGGTCCCGGGCGGTCCGAGGCGGTCCCGGGCGGTCCGGGGCGGTCCCGGGCGGTCCCAGGCGGTCCCGGGCGTTCTAGGGCGGTCCCGGGCGGTCCGGGGCGGTCCCGGGCGGTCCCGGGCGGTCCCGGGCGGTCGGGGCGGTCCCGGGCTGTCCGGGTGTGGTCCTAGGCAGTCCGGGTGTGGTCCGGGGCAATCCGGGGTGGTCCGGGGCGGTCCGGGGCGGTCCCGGGCGGTCCCGGGCGGTCCCGGGCGGTCCCGGGCAGTCCCGGGCGGTCCCGGGCGGTCCCGGGCGGTCCCGGGTGGTCCCGGGCAGTCCAGGGCGGTCCCGGGCGGTCCCGGGCGCTCCGGGCGGTCCCGGGCGGTTCCGGGTGGTCCCGGGCGGTCCCGGGCGGTCTCGGGCGGTCCGGGGCGGTCCAGGGCGGTTCCGGGCGGTCCCGGGCGGTCCCGGGCGGTCCCGGCGGTCCCGGGCGTTCCATGGCGGTCCCGGGCGGTCCAGGGCGGTCCCGGGCGGTCCTGGGCGGTCCCAGGCGGTCTGAGGCGGTCCCGGGCGGTCCGGGCGGTCCCGGGCCGTCCCGGGCGATCCCGGGCGTTCTAGGGCGGTCCCGGGGGGTCCGGGGCGGTCCCGGGCGGTCCCGGGCGGTCCCGGGCGGTCGGGGCGGTCCCGGGCGGTCCGGGTGTGGTCCTGGGCGGTCCGGGTGCGGTCCCGGGCGGTCCGGGGGCGGTCCCGGGCGGTCCCGGGCGGGCCCGGGCAGTCCCGGGTGGTCCCGGGCGGTCTCGGGCGGTCCCGGGCGGTCCCGGCGGTCCAGGGCGGTCTCGGGGCGGTCCCGGGCGGTCCCGGGCGGTCCGGGGCGGTCCCGGGTGGTCCCGGGCGGTTCCGGGCGGTCCCGAGCGGTCCCGGGCGGTCCGGTGCGGTCACGGGCGGTCCCGGGCGGTCCCGGGCGGTCCCGGGCGGTTTCGGGCGGTCCAGAGCGGTCCCGGGCGGTCCCGGGCGGTCCCGGGCGGTCCCGGGTGGTCCCGGGCGGTCCGGGGCGGTCCCGGGCGGTCCCGGGCGGTCCGGGGCAGTCCCTGGCGGTCCCGGGCGGTCCTGGGCGGTCCCGTGCGGTCCCGGGCGGTCCCGGGCAGTCCCGGGCGTTCCGGTGCGGTCACAGGCGGTCCGGGCGGTCCCGGGCGGTCCCGGGCGGTCTCGGGCGGTTCGGGCGATCCCGGGCGGTCCCGGGCGGTCCCGGCGGTCCCGGGCGGTCCCGGGCGGTCCGGGGCGGTCCCGGGCGGTCCCGGGCGGTCCGGGGCGGTCCCGGGCGGTCCCGGGCGGTCCCGGGCGGTCCCGGGCGGTCCCGGGCAGTCCCGGGCGGTCCCGGGCGGTCCTGGTCGGTCCCGGGTGGTCCCGGGCAGTCCGGGGCGGTCCCGGGCGGTCCCGGGCGGTCTCGGGTGGTCCCGGGCGGTCCAGGGCGGTCCCGGGCGGTCCCGGGCGGTCCCAGGCGGTCCGGGCGTTCCAGGGCGGTCCCGGGCGGTCCAGGGTGGTCCTGGGCGGTCCTTGGCGGTCCCGGGCGGTCCGAGGCGGTCCTGGGCGGTCCGGGGCGGTCCCGGGCGGTCCCGGGCGGTCCCGGGCGTTCTAGGGCGGTCCCGGGCGGTCCGGGGCGGTCCCGGGCGGTCCCGGGCGGTCCCGGGCGGTCGGGGCGGTCCCGGGCTGTCCAGGTGTGGTCCTAGGCGGTCCGGGTGCATTCCGGGGCAATCCGGGGTGGTCCGGGGCGGTCCGGGGCGGTCCCGGGCGGTCCCGGGCAGTCCCGGGCTGTCCCGGGCGGTCCAGAGCGGTCCCGGGCGGTCCCGGGCGGTCCCGGGCGGTCCCGGGCGGTCCTGGGCGGTCCCGGGCGGTCCCAGGCGGTCCCCGGGCGGTCCCGGGCGGTCCGGGCGTTCCTGGCCGGTCCTGGGCGGTCCCGGGCGGTCCGGGCGGTCCCGGGCAGTCCGGGGTGGTCCCGGGCGGTCCGGGGCGGTCCCGGGCGGTCCCGGGCGGTCCCGGGCGGCCCGGGCAGTCCCGGGCGGTCCCCGGGCGGTCCGGGCGGACCGGGGCGGTCCCGGGCGGTCCGGGGCGGTCCCGGGCGGTCCCGGGCGTTCCGGCGCGGTCCCGGGCGGTCCCGGGCGGTCCCGGGCGGTCCCGGGCGATCCCGGGCAGTCCCGGGCGGTCCCGGGCGTTCCAGGGCGGTCCCGGGCGGTCCAGGGTGGTCCCGGGTGGTCCTGGGCGGTCCCGGGCGGTCCGAGGCGGTCCCGGGCGGTCCGGGGCGGTCCCGGGCGGTCCCGGGCGGTCCTGGGCGTTCTAGGGCGGTCCCGGGCGGTCCGGGGCGGTCCTGGGCGGTCCCGGGCGGTCCCGGGCGGTCGGGGCGGTCCCGGGCTGTCCGGGTGTGGTCCTAGGCGGTCCGGGTGCGGTCCGGGGCAATCCGGGGTGGTCTTGGGCGGTCCGGGGCGGTCCCGGGCGGTCCCGGGCAGTCCCAGGCGGTCCCGGGCGGTCCGAGGCGGTCCCGGGCGGTCCGGGGCGGTCCCGGGCGGTCCCGGGCGGTCCTGGGCGTTCTAGGGCGGTCCCGGGCGGTCCGGGGCGGTCCTGGGCGGTCCCGGGCGGTCCCGGGCGGTCGGGGCGGTCCCCGGGCTGTCCGGGTGTGGTCCTAGGCGGTCCGGGTGCGGTCCGGGGCAATCCGGGGTGGTCTTGGGCGGTCCGGGGCGGTCCCGGGCGGTCCCGGGCAGTCCCAGGCGGTCCCGGGCGGTCCAGAGCGGTCCCGGGCGGTCCCGGGCGGTCCGGGCGGTCCGGGGCGGTCCCGGGCGGTCCGGGGCGGTCCCGGGCGGTCCCGGGCGGTCCCGGGCAGTCCCGGGCGTTCCCGGGTGGTCCCGGGCGGTCCCGGGTGGTCCCGGGCAGTCCGGGGCGGTCCCGGGCGGTCCCGGGCACTCCCGGGCGGTCCCGGGCGGTCCCGGGCGGTCCCGGGCGGTCCCGGGCGGTCTCAGGCGGTCCCGGGCGGTCCAGGGCGGTCCCGGGCGGTCTCGGGCGGTCCCGGGCGGTCCCGGGCGTTCCAGGGCGGTCCCGGGCGGTCCAGGGCAGTCCAGGGCGGTCCCGGGCGGTCCGAGGCGGTCCCGGGCGGTCCGGGGCGGTCCCGGGCCGTCCCGGGCGGTCCCGGGCGTTCTAGGGCGGTCCCGGGGGGTCGGGGCGGTCCCCGGGCGGTCCCGGGCGGTCCCGGGCGGTCGGGGCGGTCCCGGGCGGTCCCGGGCGGTCGGGGCGGTCCCGGGCGGTCCGGGTGTGGTCCTGGGCGGTCCGGGTGCGGTTCCGGGCGGTCCGGGGCAGTCCCGGGCGGTCCGGGGCGGTCCTGGGCAGTCCCGTGCGGTCCCGGGCGGTCCCGGGCGGTCCCGGGCGTTCCGGTGCGGTCACGGGCGGTCCCGGGCTGTCCCGGGCGGTCCCGGGCGGTCTCGGGCGGTTCGGGCGATCCCGGGCGGTCCCGGGCGGTCCCGGGCGGTCCCGGGCGGTCCCGGGCGGTCCCGGGCGGTCCGGGGCGGTCCCGGGCGGTCCCGGGCGGTCCGGGGCGGTCCCGGGCGGTCCCGAGCGGTCCCGGGCGGTCCGGGCGGTCCCGGGCAGTCCCGGGCGGTCCCGGGCGGTCCTGGGTCGGTCCCAGGTGGTCCCGGGCGGTCCGGGCGGTCCCGGGCGGTCCCGGGCGTTCTAGGTCGGTCCCAGTTGGTCCCGGGCGGTCCAAGGGCGGTCCCGGGCAGTCGCGGGCGGTCCCGGGCGGTCCCGGGCGTTCCAGGGTGGTCCCGGGCGGTCCAGGGTGGTCCCGGGCGGTCCTGGGCGGTCCCGGGCGGTCCGAGGCGGTCCTTGGCGGTCCGGGCGGTCCCGGGCGGTCCCGGGCGGTCCCGGGCGTTCTAGGTCGGTCCCGGGCGGTCCGGGGCGGTCCCGGGCGGTCCCGGGCGGTCCTGGGCGGTCGGGGCGGTCCCGGGCTGTCCGGGTGTGGTCGTAGGCGGTCCGGGTGCATTCCGGGGCAATCCAGGGTGGTCCGGGGCGGTCCGGGGCGGTCCCGGGCGGTCCCGGGCAGTCCCGGGCGGTCCCGGGCGGTCCAGAGCGGTCCCGGGCGGTCCCGGGCGGTCCCGGGCGGTCCCGGGCGGTCCCGGGCGGTCCCGGGCGGTCCCAGGCGGTCCCGGGCGGTCCCGGGCGGTCCGGGCGTTCCTGGGCGGTCCTGGGCGGTCCCGGGCGGTCCGGGGCGGTCCCGGCCAGTCCGGGCGGTCCCGGGCGGTCCGGGGTGGTCCCGGGGCGGTCCCGGGCGGTCCGGGCGGTCCCGGGCGGACCGGGGCGGTCCCGGGCGGTCCGGGGCGGTCCCGGGCGGTCCGGGGCGGTCCCGGGCGGTCTGGGGCGGTCCCGGGCGGTCCGGGGCAGTT
>NW_027423355.1:73819-99874 GCF_048934315.1 Petromyzon marinus
CGGGCGGTTCCCGGGCGTTCCAGGGCGGTCCTGAGCGGTCTCGGGCGGTCCCGGGCTGTCCCAGGCCGTCCCGGGCGGTGCCGGGCGGTCCCGGGCGGTCCCGGGCGTTCCAGGGCGGTCCCGGGCGGTCCAGGGCGGTCCCGGGCGGTCCTGGGCGGTCCCGGGCGGTCCGGGGCGGTCCGGGCGGTCCTGGGCGGTCCGGGGCGGTCCCGGGCGGTCTCGAGCGGTCCCGGGCGGTCCAGGGCGGTCCCGGGCGGTCCCGGGCGGTCCCGGCGGGTCCCGGGCGTTCCAGGGCGGTCCCGGGCGGTCCGGGCGGTCCCGGGCGGTCCCGGGCGGTCCCGGGCAGTCCCGGGCGTTCCAGGGCGGTCCCGGGCGGTCCAGGGCGGTCCTGATCGGTCCCGGCGGTCCCGGGCGGTTCCGGGCGGTCCGGGGCGGTCCCGGGGCGGTCCCGGGCGGTCCCGGGCGGTCCAGGGCGGTTCCCGGGCGGTCCGGGGCGGTCCCGGGCGGTCCGGGCAGTCCCGGGCGGTCCGAGGCGGTCCCGGGCGGTCCGGGGCGGTCCCGGGCGGTCCGGGGCGGTCCCGGGCGGTCCGGGAGGGTCCGGGGCGGTCCCGGGCGGTCCGGGGCGGTCCCGGGCGGTCTGGGCCGGTCCCGGGCGGTCCGGGGCGTTCCAGGGCGGTCCCGGGCGGTCCAGGGCGGTCCCGGGCGGTCCCGGGCGGTCCCGGGCGGTCCCGGGCGGTCCCGGGCGGTCCCCGGGCGGTCCGGAGCGGTCCCGGGCGGTCCGGGGCGGTCCCGGGGCGGTCCGGGCGGTCCGGGGCGGTCCCGGGCGGTCCTGGGCGGTCCCGGGCGGTCCGGGGCGGTCCCGGGCGGTCCGGGCGGTCCCGGGCGGTCCGGGGCGGTCCCGGGCGGTCCGGGGCGGTCCCGGGCGGTCCGGGCGCAGTCCTGGGCGGTCCGGGGCGGATCCCGGGCGGTCTTGGGCGGTCCCGGGCGGTCCGAGGCGTTCCGGGGCGGTCCCGGGCGGTCCGGGCGGTCCGGGGCTGTCCCAGGCTGTCCCGGGCGGTCCCGGGCGGTCCGGGGCGGTCCTGGGCGGTCCGGGGCGGTCCCGGGTGGTCCGGGGCGGTCCTGAGCGGTCCGGGGCGGTCCCGGGCGGTCCCGGGCGGTCCCGGGCGGTCCCGGGCGGTCCCGGGCGGTCCCGGCCGGTCCCGGGCGGTCCCGGGCGGTCCCGGGCGGTCCCGGGCGTTCCCGGGCGGTCCCGGGTGGTCCCGGGTGGTCTGGGGCGGTCCCGGGCGGTCCCAGGCGGTCCGGGGCGGTCCCGGTCGGTCCCGGGCGGTCCCGGGCGGTCCCGGGCGTTCCAGGGCGGTCCCGGGCGGTCCGGGGCGGTCCCGGGCAGTCCCGGGCGGTCCTGGGCGTTCCAGGGCGGTCCTGAGCGGTCCCGGTCGGTCCCGGGCGGTCCCAGGCGGTCCCGGGCGGTCCCGGGCGGTCCCGGGCGGTCCCGGGCGTTCCAGGGCGGTCCTGGGCGGTCCAGGGCGGTCCCGGGCGGTCCCGGGTGGTCCGGGCGGTCTGGGGCGGTCCCGGGCGGTCTGGGGCGGTCACGGGCGGTCCCGGGCGGTCCCGGGCGGTCCCGGGCGGTCCTGGGCGGTCCCGGGCGTTCCAGGGCAGTCCCGGGCGGTCCAGGGCGGGGGCGGTCCTGAGCGGTCCCGGGCGGTCCCGGGCGGGTCCCAGGCGGTCTCGGGCGGTCCCGGGCGGTCCCGGGCGGTTCCGGGCGTTCCAGGGCGGTCCTGGGCGGTCCAGGGCGGTCCCGGGCGGTCCTGGGCGGTCCTGGGCGGTAGGGGGCGGTCCGGGCGGTCCTGGGCGGTCCGGGGCGGTCCCGGGCCGTCCAGGGCGGTCCCGGGCGGTCCCGGGCGGTCCCGGGCGTTCCAGGGCGGTCCCGGGCGGTCCCGGGCGGTCCCGGGCGGTCCCCAGGCGGTCCCGGGCGGTCCCGGGCGGTTCCAGGGCGGTCCCGGCGGTCCCGGGCGGACCCGGGCGGTCCTGGGCGGTCCCGGGCGGTCCGTGGCGGTCCCGGGCGGTCCGGAGCGGTCCCGGGCGGTCCCGGGCGGTCCCGGGCGATCTATGGCGGTCCCAGGCAGTCCGGGGCGGTCCCGGGTGGTCCGGGGTGGTCCCGGGCGGTCCTGGGCGGTCCCGGGCGGTCCGAGGCGGTCCCGGGCGGTCCGGGGCGGTCCCGGGCGGTCCCGGGCGGTCCCGTGCGGTCACGTGCGGTCCCGTGCGCTCCCGGGCGGTCCCGGGCGGTCCCGGGCGGTCCAGGGCGGTCCCGGGCAGTCCCGGGTGGTCCCGGGCGGTCCAGGGCGGTCCTGGGCGGTCCCGGGCGGTCCCGGGCGGTCCCGGGCGTTCCCGGGCAGTCCAGGGCGGTCCCGGGCGGTCCCGGCCGGTCCCGGGCGTTCCAGGGCAGTCCTGGGGGGTCCCGGGCGGTCCTGGGCGGTCCTGGGCGGTCCCGGGCGGTCACGGGCGGTCCTGGGCGGTCACCGGCGGTCCGAGGCGGTCCCGGGCGGTCCGGGGCGGTCCCGGGCGGTCCCGGGCGGTCCCGGGCATTCCAGGGCGGTCCCGGGCGTTCCAGGGCTGTCCGGGCGGTCCAGGGCGGTCCCAGGCGGTCCTGGGCGGTCCCGGGCGGTCCGAGGTGGTCCCGGGCGGTCCGGGGCGGTCCCGGGCGGTCCCGAGCGGTCCCGGGCATTCCAGGGCGGTCCCGGGCGGTCCGGGGCGGTCCCGGGCGGTCCGGGGTGGTCCCGGGCAATCCCGGGCGGTCCGGGCGGTCCAACGCGGTCCCGGGCGGTCCGGGGCGGTCCCGGGCGGTCCCGGGCGGTCCCGGGCGGTCCTGGGTGGTCCCGGGCGGTCCCGGCGGTCCCGGGCGGTCCGGGGCGGTCCCGGGCGGTCCGGGGCGGTCCCGGGTGGTCCGGGCCGGTCCCGGGCGGTCCGGGGCGGTCCCGGGCGGTCCAGGGCGTCCCGGGCGTTCTGGGGCGGTCCCGGGCGGTCCGGGGCGGTCCCGGGCGGCGGTCCCGTGCGGTCCCGGGCGGTCCCGGCGGTCCCGGGCGGTCCGGGGCGGTCCCGGGCGGTCCCGGGCGGTCCGGGGCGGTCCCGGGCGGTCCGGGGCGGTCCCGGGTGGTCCGGGCCGGTCCCGGGCGGTCCGGGGCGGTCCCGGGCGGTCCAGGGCGTCCCGGGCGTTCTGGGGCGGTCCCGGGCGGTCCGGGGCGGTCCCGGGCGGTCCCGTGCGGTCCCGGGCAGTCCCGGGCGGTCCCGGGCGGTCCGGGGCGGTCCCGGGCGGTCCCGGGCGGTCCCGGGCGGTCCCGGGCGGTCCGGGGCGGTTCCGGGCGGTCCCGGGCCGTCCGCGTTGGTCCCGGGCGGTCCCGGGCGGTCCCGGGCGGTCCCGGGCAGTCCCGGGTGGTCCTGGGCGGTCCGGGGCGGTCTCGGGCGGTCCCGGGCGGTCCCGGGCGTTCTAGGGCGGTCCCAGGCGGTCCGGGGCGGTCCCGGGCGGTCTCGGGCGGTCCCGGGCGGTCCCGGCGGTCCAGGGCGGTCCCGGGCGGTCCGGCCGGTCCCAGGCGGTCCCGGGCGGTCCCGGGCGGTCTCGGGCGGTCCCGGGCGGTCCCGGCGGTCCAGGGCGGTCCCGGGCGGTCCCGGGCGGTCCCGGGCAGTCCCGGGCGGTCCCGGGCGGTCCCGGGCGGTCCCGTGCAGTCCGGGGCGGTCCCGGGCGGTCCCGGGCGTTCCCGGGCGGTCCCTGGCGGTCCCGGGCGGTCCGGGGCGGTCCCGGGCGGTCTGAGGCGGTCTAGGGCGGTCCGGGGCAGTCCCAGGCGGTCGGGGGCGGTCCCGGGCAGTCCCAGGCGGTCCCGGGCGGTCCCCGGCGGTCCTGGGCGGTCCCGGGCGGTACCGGGCGTTTCCGGGCGGTCACGGGCGGTCCCGGGCGGTCCCGGGCGGTCCCGGGCGGTTCGGGGCAATCCGGGGCGGTCCAGGGCGGTCCGGGGCGGTCCCGGGCGGTCCTGGGCGGTCAGGGGCGGTCCCGGGCGGTCCGGGGCGGTCGCGGGCGGTCCCGAGCGGTCCCTGGCGGTCACGGGCGGTCCCGGGCGGTCCGGGGCGGTCCCGGGCGGTCCCGGGCGGTCCCGGGCGGTCCCGGGCGGTCCCGGGCGGTCCGGGGCAGTCCCGGGCAGTCCCGAGCGGTCCCGGGCAGTCCGGGGCGGTCCCAGGCGGTCCGGGGCGGTCCCGGCCGGTCCGGGGCGGTCCCGGGCGGTCCGGGCGGTCCCGGGCGGTCCAGGGCGGTCCCGGGCGGTCCGGGGCGGTCCCGGGCGGTCCGGAGCGGTCCGGGGCGGTCCCGGGCGGTCCGGGGCGGTCCCGGGCGGTCCCGGGCGGTCCGGAGCGGTCCGGGGCGGTCCCGGGCGGTCCGGGGCGGTCCCGGGCGGTCCGGAGCGGTCCGGGCGGTCCGGGGCGGTCCCGGGCGGTCCGGGGCGGTCCCCGGGCGGTCCGGGCCGGTCCCGGGCGGTCCGGGGCATTCCAGGGCGGTCCCGGGCGGTCCAGGGCGGTCCCGGGGCGTTCCAGGGCGGTCCCGGGCGGTCCAGGGGGGTCCCGGCCGGTCCCAGGCGGTCCTGGGCGGTCCCGGGCGGTCCCGGGTGGTCCCGGGCAGTCCCGGGTGGTCCGGGGTGGTCCCGGGCGGTCCGGGGCAGTCCCGGGCGGTCCCGGGCGGTCCCGGGCGGTCCCGGGCGGTCCCGGGCGGTCCCGGGCGGACCCGGGCCGTCCCAGGCGGTCCGGGGCGGTCCCGGGCGGTCCCGGGCGGTCCCGGGCGGTCCGGGGCGGTCCCGGGCGGTCCCGGGCGTTCCCGGGCGGTCCGGGGCGGTCCCGGGCGGTCCGGGGCGGTCCCGGGCGGTCCGGGGCGGTCCCGGGCGGTCCTGGGCGGTCCCGGGCGGTCCGGGGTGGTCCCGGGCGCTCCCGGGCGGTCCCGGGCGGTCCTGGGCGGTCCCGGGCGGTCCCGGGCGGTCTCGGGCGGTCCCGGGCGGTCCCGGGCGGTCCGGGGCGGTCCGGGGCGGTCCCGGGCGGTCCCGGGCGGGCCGGGGCGGTCCCGGGCGGTCCCGGGCGGTCCCCGGCGGTCCGGGGCGGTCCCGGGCGGTCCGGGGCGGTCCCGGGCGGTCCGGGCCGGTCCCGGGCGGTCCGGGGCATTCCAGGGCGGTCCCGGGCGGTCCCGGGCGGTCCCGGGCTGTCCCGGGCGGTCCGGGGCGGTCCCGGGCGGTCCGGGGTGGTCCCGGGCGCTCCCGGGCGGTCCCGGGCGGTCCTGGGCGGTCCCGGGCGGTCCCGGGCGGTCTCGGGCGGTCCCGGGCGGTCCCGGGCGGTCCGGGGCGGTCCGGGGCGGTCCCGGGCGGTCCCGGGCGGGCCGGGGCGGTCCCGGGCGGTCCCGGGCGGTCCCCGGCGGTCTGGGGCGGTCCCGGGCGGTCCGGGGCGGTCCCGGGCGGTCCGGGCCGGTCCCGGGCGGTCCGGGGCATTCCAGGGCGGTCCCGGGCGGTCCCGGGCGGTCCCGGGCTGTCCCGGGCGGTCCGGGGCGGTCCCGGGCGGTCCCGGGCGGTCCCGGGCGCTCCCGGGCGGTCCCGGGCGGTGCCGGGCCATCCTGGGCGGTCCCGGGCGGTCCCGGGCGGTCCTGGGCGGTCCGAGGCGGTCCTGGGCGGTCCGGGGCGGTCCAGGGCGGTCCCGGGCGGTCCCGGGCGGTCCCGGGCGGTCCCGGGCGGTCCTGGGCGGTCCCCGGCGGTCCGGGGCGGACCCGGGCGGTCCGGGGCGGTCTCAGGCGGTCCGGGGCATTCCAGGGCGGTCCCGGGCGGTCCAGGGCGGTCCCGGGCGGTCCCAGGGAGTCCTGGGCGGTCCCGGGCGGTCCCGGGCGGTCCCGGGCAGTCCCGGGCGGTCCGGGGCGGTCCCGGGCGGTCCCGGGCGGTCCCGGGCGGTCCCGGGCGGTCTGGGGCGGTCCCGGGCAATCCCGGGCGGTCCCGGGCGGTCCGGGGCGGTCCCAGGCGGTCCGGGGCGGTCCCGGGCGGTCCGGGGCGGTCCCGGGCGGTCCGGGGCGGTCCCGGGCGGTCGGGGGCGGTCCCGGGCGGTCCGGAGCGGTCCGGGGCGGTCCCGGGCGGTCCCGGGCAGTCCCGGGTGGTCCGGGGCGGTCCCGGGCGGTCCGGGGCGGTCCCGGGCGGTCCCGGGCGGTCCCGGGCGGTCCCGGGCGGTCCTCGGCGGTCCCGGGCGGTCCGGGGCGGTCCCGGGCAGTCCCGGGCGGTCACGGGCCATCCCGGGCGGTCCGGGGCGGTCCCTGGCGGTCCCGGGCGGTCCCGGGCGGTCCGGGGCGGTCCCGGGCGGTCCGGGGCGGTCCCGGGCGGTTCGGGGTGGTCCCGGGCGGTCCCGGGCGGTCCCGGGCGGTCCTGGGCGGTCCCGGGCGGTCCGGGGCGGTCCTGGGCAGTCCCGGGCGGTCCCGGGCGGTCCTGGGCGGTCCCGGGCGGTCCCGGGCGGTCCCGGGCGGTCCCGGGCGGTCACGGGCGGTCCTGGGCGGTCCGGGGCGGTCCGGGGCGGTCCCGGGCGGTCCCGGGCGGTCCCGGGCGGTCCAGGGCGGTCCCGGGCGGTCCGGGGCGGTCCCGGGCGGTCCGGGGCGGTCCCGAGCGGTCCGGGGCGGTCCCGGGCGGTCCGGTCCCGGGCGGTCCGGGGTGGTCCCGGGCGCTCCCGGGCGGTCCTGGGCGGTCCCGGGCGGTCCTGGGCGGTCCCGGGCGGTCCGGGGCAGTCCCAGGCAGTCCTCAGCGGTTTCGGGCGGTCCGGGGCGGTCCCGGGCAGTCCCGGGCGGTCCCGGGCAGTCCTGAGCGGTCCCGGGTGGTCCCGGGCGGTCCTGGGCGGTCCCGGGCGGTCCATGGCGGTCCCGGGCGGTCCTGGGCAGTCCCGGGCGGTCCGGGGCGGTCCCGGGCGGTCCGGGGCGGTCCCGGGTGGTCCGGGGCGGTCCCGGGCGGTCCGGGGCGGTCCCGGGCGGTCCGGGGCGGTCCCGGGCGGTCCGGGTTGGTCCCGGGCGCTCCCAGGCGGTCCCGGGCGGTCCGGGGCATTCCAGGGCGGTCCCGGGCGGTCCAGGGGGGTCCAGGGCGGTCCCGGGCGGTCCAGGGGGGTCCCGGGCGGTCCCCGGGCGGTCCTGGGCAGTCCCGGGCGGTCCCAGGCGGTCCTGGGCGGTCCCGGGCGGTCCCGGGCGGTCCCGGGCGGTCCCGGGCGGTCACGGGCGGTCCTGGGCGGTCCGGGGCGGTCCGGGGCGGTCCCGGGCGGTCCCGGGCGGTCCTGGGCGGTCCCGGGCGGTCCGGGGCGGTCCTGGGCAGTCCCGGGCGGTCCCGGGCGGTCCTGGGCGGTCCCGGGCGGGTCCCGGGCGGTCCCGGGCGGTCCCGGGCGGTCACAGGCGGTCCTGGGCGGTCCGGGGCGGTCCGGGGCGGTCCCGGGCGGTCCCGGGCGGTCCCGGGCGGTCCAGGGCGGTCCCGGGCGGTCCGGGGCGGTCCCGGGCGGTCCGGGGCGGTCCCGAGCGGTCCGGGGCGGTCCCGGGCGGTCCGGTCCCGGGTGGTCCGGGGTGGTCCCGGGCGCTCCCGGGCGGTCCTGGGCGGTCCCGGGCGGTCCTGGGCGGTCCCGGGCGGTCCGGGGCAGTCCCAGGCAGTCCTCAGCGGTTTCGGGCGGTCCGGGGCGGTCCCGGGCAGTCCCGGGCAGTCCCGGGCAGTCCTGAGCGGTCCCGGGTGGTCCCGGGCGGTCCTGGGCGGTCCCGGGCGGTCCATGGCGGTCCCGGGCGGTCCTGGGCAGTCCCGGGCGGTCCGGGGCGGTCCCGGGCGGTCCGGGGCGGTCCCGGGTGGTCCGGGGCGGTCCCGGGCGGTCCGGGGCGGTCCCGGGCGGTTCGGGCGGTCCCGGGCGGTCCGGGTTGGTCCCGGGCGCTCCCAGGCGGTCCCGGGCGGTCCGGGGCATTCCAGGGCGGTCCCGGGCGTTCCAGGGGGGTCCAGGGCGGTTCCGGGCGGTCCAGGGGGGTCCCGGGCGGTCCCGGGCGGTCCTGGGCAGTCCCGGGCGGTCCCAGGCGGTCCCGGGCAGTCCCGGGTGGTCCGGGGCGGTCCCGGGCGGTCCGGGGCGGTCCCGGGCGGTCCCGGGCGGTCCCGGGCGGTCCCGGGCGGTCCTGGGCGGTCCCGGGCGGTCCGGGGCGGTCCCGGGCAGTCCCGGGCGGTCCCGGGCCATCCCGGGCGGTCCGGGGCGGTCCCTGGCGGTCCCGGGCGGTCCCGGGCGGTCCGGGGCGGTCCCGGGCGGTCCGGGGCGGTCCCGGGCGGTTCAGGGTGGTCCCGGGCGGTCCCGGGCGGTCCCGGGCGGTCCTGGGCGGTCCCGGGCGGTCCGGGGCGGTCCTGGGCAGTCCCGGGCGGTCCCGGGTGGTCCCGGGCGGTCCTGGGCGGTCCCGGGCGGTCCATGGCGGTCCCGGGCGGTCCTGGGCAGTCCGGGCGGTCCAGGGCGGTCCCGGGCGGTCCGGGGCGGTCCCGGGTGGTCCGGGGGCGGTCCCGGGCGGTCCGGGCGGTCCCGGGCGGTCCGGGGCGGTCCCGGGCGGTCCGGGTTGGTCCCGGGCGCTCCCAGGCGGTCCCGGGCGGTCCGGGGCATTCCAGGGCGGTCCCGGGCGGTCCAGGGGGGTCCAGGGCGGTTCCGGGCGGTCCAGGGGGTCCCGGGCGGTCCCGGGCGGTCCTGGGCAGTCCCGGGCGGTCCCAGGCGGTCCCGGGCAGTCCCGGGTGGTCCGGGGCGGTCCCGGGCGGTCCGGGGCGGTCCCGGGCGGTCCCGGGCGGTCCCGGGCGGTCCCGGGCGGTCCTGGGCGGTCCCGGGCGGTCGGGGCGGTCCCGGGCAGTCCCGGGCGGTCCCGGGCCATCCCGGGCGGTCCGGGGCGGTCCCTGGCGGTCGCGGGCGGTCCCGGGCGGTCCGGGGCGGTCCCGGGCGGTCCGGGGCGGTCCCGGGCGGTTCAGGGTGGTCCCGGGCGGTCCCGGGCGGTCCCGGGCGGTCCTGGGCGGTCCCGGGCGGTCCGGGGCGGTCCTGGGCAGTCCCGGGCGGTCCCGGGCGGTCCTGGGCGGTCCCGGGCGGTCCCGGGCGGTCCCGGGCGGTCCCGGGCGGTCACGGGCGGTCCTGGGCGGTCCGGGGCGGTCCGGGGCGGTCCCGGGCGGTCCCGGGCGGTCCCGGGCGGTCCAGGGCGGTCCCGGGCGGTCCGGGGCGGTCCCGGGCGGTCCGGGGCGGTCCCGAGCGGTCCGGGGCGGTCCCGGGCGGTCCGGTCCCGGGCGGTCCGGGGTGGTCCCGGGCGCTCCCGGGCGGTCCTGGGCGGTCCCGGGCGGTCCTGGGCGGTCCCGGGCGGTCCGGGGCAGTCCCAGGCAGTCCTGGGCAGTTTCGGGCGGTCCGGGGCGGTCCCGGGCAGTCCCGGGCGGTCCCGGGCAGTCCTGAGCGGTCCCGGGTGGTCCCGGGCGGTCCTGGGCGGTCCCGGGCGGTCCGTGGCGGTCCCGGGCGGTCCTGGGCAGTCCCGGGCGGTCCGGGGCGGTCCCGGGCGGTCCGGGGCGGTCCCGGGCGGTCCGGGGCGGTCCCGGGCGGTCCGGGGCGGTCCCGGGCGGTCCGGGGCGGTCCCGGGCGGTCCGGGTTGGTCCCGGGCGCTCCGGGGCGGTCCCGGGCGGTCCCGGGCGGTCCTGGGCGGTCCTGGGCAGTCCGGGGCGGTCCTGGGCAGTCCCGGGCGGTCCCGGGCCATCCCGGGCGGTCCGGGGCGGTCCCTGGCTGTCCTGGGCGGTCCCGGCGGTCCGGGGCGGTCCCGGGCGGTCCGGGGCGGTCCCGGGCGGTCCGGGGCGGTCCCGGGCGGTCCGGGGCGGTCCCGGGCGGTCCGGGGCGGTCCCGGGCAGTCCCGGGCGGTCCCGGGCAGTCCTGAGCGGTCCCGGGTGGTCCTGGGTGGTCCTGGGCGGTCCCGGGCGGTCCGTGGCGGTCCCGGGCGGTCCTGGGCAGTCCCGGGCGGTCCGGGCGGTCCGGGCGGTCCGGGGCGGTCCCGGGCGGTCCGGGGCGGTCCCGGGCGGTCCGGGGCGGTCCCGGGCGGTCCGGGGCGGTCCCGGGCGGTCCGGGTTGGTCCCGGGCGCTCCCGGGCGGTCCCCGGGCAGTCCCGGGCGGTCCTGGGCGGTCCTGGGCAGTCCGGGGCGGTCCCGGGCAGTCCCGGGCGGTCCCGGGCCATCCCGGGCGGTCCGGGGCGGTCCCTGGCTGTTCTGGGCGGTCCCGGGCGGTCCGGGGCGGTCCCGGGCGGTCCGGGGCGGTCCCGGGGCGGTCCGGGGCGGTCCCGGGCGGTCCGGGGCGGTCCCGGGCGGTCCGGGGCGGTCCCGGGCGGTCCGGTGCGGTCTCGGGCGGTCCGGGGTGGTCCCGGGCGCTCCCGGGCGGTCCCGGGCGGTCCCGGGCGGTCCTGGGCGATCCCGGGCGGTCCAGGGCGGTCCCGGGCAGTCCCGGGCGGTCCCGGGCCATCCCGGGCGGTCCGGGGCGGTCCCTGGCTGTCCTGGGCGGTCCCGGGCGGTCCGGGGCGGTCCCGGGCGGTCCGGGGTGGTCCCGGGCGGTCCGGGGCGGTCCCGGGCGGTCCGGGGCGGTCCTGGGCGGTCCGGGGTGGTCCCGGGCGCTCCCGGGCAATCCAGGGCGGTCCCGGGCGGTCCTGGGCGGTCCCGGGCGGTCCGGGGCGGTCCCGGGCTGTCCCGGGCGGTCCCGGGCGGTCCTGGGCGGTCCCGGGCGGTCCCGGGCGGTCCCGGGCGGTCCGGGGCGGTCCCGGGCGGTCCGGGGCGGTCCCGGGCGGTCCGGGCCGGTCCCGGGCGGTCCTGGGCGGTCCCGGGCAGTCCCGGGCGGTCCCGGGCGGTCCCGGGTGGTCCGGGGCGGTCCCGGGCGGTCCCGGGCGGTCCCGGGCGGTCCCGGGCGCTCCCGGGCGGTCCCGGCGGTGCCGGGCCGTCCCGGGCGGTCCCGGGCGGTCCCGAGTGGTCCCGGGCGGTCCGGGGCGGTCCCGGGCGGTCCCGGGCGGTCCGGGGTGGTCCCGGGCGGTCCCGGGCGGTCCCCGGCGGTCCCAGGGCGGTCCCGGGCGGTCCGGGGCGGTCTTGGGCGGTCCGGGGCATTCCAGGGCGGTCCCGGGCGGTCCAGGGCGGTCCCGGGCGGTCCCCGGCAGTCCTGGGCGGTCCCAGGCGGTCCCGGGCGGTCCCGGGCGGTCCCGGGCAGTCCGGGGTGGTCCCGGGCGGTCCCGGGCGGTCCCGGGCGGTCCCGGGCGGTCCCGGGCGGTCCGGGGTGGTCCCGGGCGGTCCGGGGCGGTCCCGGGCGGTCCGGGGCGGTCCTGGGCGGTCCGGGGTGGTCCCGGGCGCTCCCGGGCAATCCAGGGCGGTCCCGGGCGGTCCTGGGCGGTCCCGGGCGGTCCGGGGCGGTCCCGGGCTGTCCCGGGCGGTCCCGGGCGGTCCTGGGCGGTCCCGGGCGGTCCCGGGCGGTCCCGGGCGGTCCGCGGTCCGGGGCGGTCCCGGGCGGTCCGGGCGGTCCCGGGCGGTCCGGGCCGGTCCCGGGCGGTCCTGGGCGGTCCCGGGCAGTCCCGGGCGGTCCCGGGCGGTCCCGGGTGGTCCGGGGCGGTCCCGGGCGGTCCCGGGCGGTCCCGGGCGGTCCCGGGCGCTCCCGGGCGGTCCCGGCGGTGCCGGGCCGTCCCGGGCGGTCCCGGGCGGTCCCGAGTGGTCCCGGGCGGTCCGGGGCGGTCCCGGGCGGTCCCGGGCGGTCCGGGGTGGTCCCGGGCGGTCCCGGGCGGTCCCCGGCGGTCCAGGGCGGTCCCGGGCGGTCCGGGCGGTCTTGGGCGGTCCGGGGCATTCCAGGGCGGTCCCGGGCGGTCCAGGGCGGTCCCGGGCGGTCCCCGGCAGTCCTGGGCGGTCCCAGGCGGTCCCGGGCGGTCCCGGGCGGTCCCGGGCAGTCCGGGGTGGTCCCGGGCGGTCCCGGGCGGTCCCGGGCGGTCCCGGGCGGTCCCGGGCGGTCCCGGGTGGTCCCGGGCGGTCCGGGGCGGTCCCGGGCAGTCCCGGGCGGTCCGGGGCGGTTCCGGGCGGTCCCGGGCGGTCCCCGGCGGTCCGGGGCGGTCCCGGGCGGTCCGGGGCGGTCCCGGCGGTCCGGGCCGGTCCCGGGCGGTCCGGGGCATTCCAGGGCGGTCCCGGGCGGTCCCGGGCTGTCCAGGGCGGTCCTGGGCGGTCCGGGGCGGTCCCGGGTGGTCCCGGGCGGTCCCAGGCGGTACCGGGCGCTCCCGTGCGGTCCTGGGCGGTGCCGGGCCATCCTGGGCGGTCCCGGTCGGTCCCGGGCGGTCCTGGGCGGTCCGAGGCGGTCCGGGGCGGTCCCGGGCGGTCCGGGGCGGTCTTGGGCGGTCCGGGGCATTCCAGGGCAGTCCCGGGCGGTCCAGGGCGGTCCCGGGCGGTCCCGGGCAGTCCTGGGCGGTCCCGGGCGGTCCCGGGCGGTCCCGGGCGGTCCCGGGCGGTCCGGTCCCGGGCGGTCCGGGGTGGTCCCGGGCGCTCTCGGGCGGTCCTGGGCGGTCCCGGGCGGTCCTGGGCGGTCCCGGGCGGTCCGGGGCAGTCCCAGGCAGTCCTGGGCGGTTTCGGGCGGTCCGGGGCGGTCCCGGGCAGTCACGGGCGGTCCCGGGCAGTCCTGAGCGGTCCCGGGTGGTCCCGGGCGGTCCTGGGCGGTCCCGGGCGGTCCATGGCGGTCCCGGGCGGTCCTGGGCAGTCCCGGGCGGTCCGGGGCGGTCCGGGCGGTCCGGGGCGGTCCCGGGTGGTCCGGGGCGGTCCCGGGCGGTCCGGGGCGGTCCCGGGCGGTCCGGGGCGGTCCCGGGCGGTTCGGGTTGGTCCCGGGCGCTCCCGGGCGGTCCCGGGCGGTCCCGGGCGGTCCTGGGCAGTCCTGGGCAGTCCGGGGCGGTCCCGGGCAGTCCCGGGCGGTCCCGGGCCATCCCGGGCGGTCCGGGGCGGTCCCTGGCTGTCCTGGGCGGTCCCGGGCGGTCCGGGGTGGTCCCGGGCGGTCCGGGCGGTCCCGGGCGGTCCGGGGCGGTCCCGGGCGGTCCGGGGCGTCCCGGGCGGTCCGGGGCGGTCCCGGGCGGTCCCGGGCAGTCCCGGGCGGTCCCGGGCGGTCCCGGGCGGTCCCGGGCGGTCTGGGGCGGTCCCGGGCAATCCGGGCGGTCCCGGGCGGTCCGGGGTGGTCCCAGGCGGTCCGGGGCGGTCCCGGGCGGTCCGGGCGGTCCCGGGCGGTCCGGGGCGGTCCGCGGTCCGGGGCGGTCCCGGGCGGTCGGGGCGGTCCCGGGCGGTCCGGAGCGGTCCGGGGCGGTCCCGGGCGGTCCGGGGCGGTCCCGGACGGTCCGGGCCGGTCCCGGGCGGTCCGGGGCATTCCAGGGCGGTCCCGGGCGGTCCAGGGGGGTCCAGGGCGGTCCCGGGCGGTCCAGGGGGGTCCCGGGCGGTCCTGGGCAGTCCCGGGCGGTCCCAGGCGGTCCCGGGCAGTCCCGGGTGGTCCGGGGCGGTCCCGGGCGGTCCGGGGCGGTCCCGGGCGGTCCCGGGCGGTCCCGGGCGGTCCCGGGCGGTCCCGGACGGTCCGGACGGTCCCGGGCGGTCCCGGGCGGTCCCGGGCGGTCCCGAGCGGTCGCGGGCGGTCCCGAGCATTCCATGGCGGTCCCGGGCGGTCCAGGGTGGTCCCGGGCGGTCCCGGGCGGTCCCCGGGCGGTCCTGGGCGGTCCTGGGCGGTCCCGGGCGGTCCCGGGCGGTCCCGGGCGGTCTGGGCGGTCCCGGGGCGGTCGCGGGCGGTCCCGGGCGGTCCGGGGCGGTCCCGGGTGGTCCGGGGCGGTCCCGGGCGGTCGGGGCGGTCCTGGGCGGTCCCGGGCGGTCCCGGGCGGTCCCGGGCGGTCCCGGGCGGTCCCGGGCGGTCCCGGGCGGTCCGGGGCGGTCCCGGGCGGTCCCGGGGTCCCGGGCGGTCCCGGGCGGTCCGGGGCGGTCCCGGGCGGTCCGGGGCGGTCCCGGGCGGTCCGGGGCGGTCCCGGGCGGTCCCGGGGCGGTCCCGGGCGGTCCGGGGCGGTCCGGGGCGGTCTGGGGTGGTCCTGGGCGGTCCGGGGCGGTCCCGGGCGGTCCCGTGCGGTCCCGGGCGGTCCCGGACGGTCCGGACGTAACCGGGCGGTCCCGGGCAGTCCCGGGAGGTCCCGGGCGGTCCCGGGCGGTCCCGGGCGGTCCTGGGCGGGCCCGGGTGGTCCCGGGCGGTCCCGGGCGGTCCGGGGCGGTCCCGGGCGGTCCGGGGCGGTCACGGGCGCTCCGGGGCGGTCCGGGCGGTCCCAGGCAGTCCCGGGCAGTCCCGGGCGGGCCCGGGCGGTCCCGGGCGGTCCGGGGCGGTCCCGGGCGGTCCCGGGCGGTCCCGGGCGGTCCCGGGCGGTCCCTGGCGGTCCCGGGCGGTCCGTGGCGGTCCGGGGCGGTCCCGGGCGGTCCCGGGCGGTTCCGGGCGGTCCCGGGCGGTCCCGGGCGGTCCCGGGCGGTCCCGGGCGGTTCCGGGCGGTCCCGGGCGGTCCCGGGCGGTCCCGGGCGGTCCGGGGCGGTCCTGGGCGGTCCGGGGCGGTCCCGGGTGGTCCGGGGCGGTCCTGGGCGGTCCAGGGCGGTCCCGGGCGGTCCGGGGCGGTCCCGGGCGGTCCCATGTGGTCCCGGGCGGTCCCAGACGGTCCGGACGGTCCCGGGCGGTCCCGGGCGGTCCCGGGCGGTCCCGGGCGGTCCCGGGCAGACCCGAGCATTCCATGGCGGTCCCGGGCGGTCCAGGGTGGTCCCGGGCGGTCCCGGTCGGTCCTGGGAGGTCCCGGGTGGTCTGGGGCGGTCCCGGGCGGTCCCGGGCGGTCAGGGGCGGTCCGGGGCGGTCCCGGGCTTTCCCGGGCGGTCCCGGGCGGTCCTGGGCAGTCACGGGCGGTCGCGGGCTGTCCCGGGTGGGTCCGGGGCGGTCCCGGTCGGTCCGGGGCGGTCCCGGGCGGTCCGGGGCGGTCCCGGGCGGTCCCGGGCGGTCCGGGGCGGTCCCGGGCGGTCCCGGGCGGTCCCGGGCGGTCCGGGGCGGTCCCGGGCGGTCCGGGGCGGTCCCGGGCGGTCCCGGGCGGTCCCGGGCGGTCCCGGGCGGTCCCGGCCGGTCCGGGGTGGTCCTGGGCGGTCCGTGGCGGTCTCGGGCGGTCCAGGGCGGTCCTGAGCGGTCCGGGGCGGGTCCGGGCGGTCCCGTGTGGTCCCGGGCGGTCCCGGACGGTCCGGACGGTCCCGGGCGGTCCCTGGCGGTCCCGGGCGGTCCCGGGCGGTCCCGGGCGGTCCCAAGCATTCCATGGCGGTCCCGGGCGGTCCAGGGTGGTCCCGGGCGGTCCCGGGCGGTCCCGGGCGGTCCCGGGCGGTCCCGGGCGGTCCTGGGCGGTCCCGGGCGGTCCCTGGCGGTCCCGGGCGGTCCGGGGCGGTCCCGGGCGGTCCCGGGCGGTCCCGGGCGGTCCTGTGCGGTCCCGGGCGGTCCCGGGCGGTCCCGGGCGGTCCGGGGCGGTCCCGGGCGGTCCGGGGCGGTCCGGGCAGTGCCGGGCGGTCCCGGGCGGTCCGGGGCGGTCCTGGGCGGTCCCGGGCGGTCCCGGGCGGTCCGGGGCGGTCCCGGTCTGTCCGGGGCGGTCCCAGGCGGTCCCGTGCGGTCCCGGGCGGTCCCGGGCGGTCCCGGGCGGTCCGGGGCGGTCCCGGGCGGTCCTGGGCGGTCCGGGGCGTTCCCGGGCGGTCCCGGGCGGTCCCGGGCGGTCCGGGGCGGTCCTGGGCGGTCCGGGGCGGTCCCGGGTGGTCTGGGGCGGTCCTGGGCGGTCCAGGGCGGTCCCGGGCGGTCCGGGGCGGTCCCGGGCGGTCCCATGTTGTCCCGGGCGGTCCCAGACGGTCCGGACGGTCCCGGGCGGTCCCGGGCGGTCCCGGGCGGTCCCGGGCGGTCCCGGGCAGAACCGAGCATTCCATGGCGGTCCCGGGCGGTCCAGGGTGGTCCCGGGCGGTCCCGGTCGGTCCTGGGAGGTCCCGGGCGGTCTGGGGCGGTCCCGGGCGGTCCCGGGCGGTCCGGGGCGGTCCTGGGCGGTCCCGGGCTTTCCCGGGCGGTCCCGGGCGGTCCTGGGCAGTCCCGGGCGGTCGCGGGCTGTCCCGGGTGGTCCGGGGCGGTCCCGGTCGGTCCGGGGCGGTCCCGGGCGGTCCGGGGCGGTCCCGGGCGGTCCCGGGCGGTCCGGGGCGGTCCCGGGCGGTCCCGGGCGGTCCCGGGCGGTCCGGGGCGGTCCTGGGCGGTCCGGGGCGGTCCCGGGCGGTCCCGGGCGGTCCCGGGCGGTCCCGGGCGGTCCGGGGCGTTCCCGGGCGGTCCCGGGCGGTCCCGGGCGGTCCGGGGCGGTCCTGGGCGGTCCGGGGCGGTCCTGGGCGGTCCGGGGCGGTCCCGGGCGGTCCAGGGTGGTCCTGGGCGGTCCGGGGCGGTCCCGGGCGGTCCCGTGTGGTCCCGGGCGGTCCCGGACGGTCCGGACGGTCCCGGGCGGTCCCGGGCGGTCCCGGGCGGTCCCGAGCGGTCGCGGGCGGTCCCGAGCATTCCATGGCGGTCCCGGGCGGTCCAGGGTGGTCCCGGGCGGTCCCGGGCGGTCCCGGGCGGTCCCGGGCGGTCCCGGGCGGTCCTGGGCGGTCCCGGGCGGTCCCGGGCGGTCCCGGGCGGTCCTGGGCGGTCCCGGGCGGTCGCGGGCGGTCCCGGGCAGTCCGGGGCGGTCCCGGGTGGTCCGGGGCGGTCCCGGGCGGTCCGGGGTGGTCCTGGGCGGTCCTGGGCGGTCCCGGGCGGTCCCGGGCGGTCCCGGGCGGTCCCGGGCGGTCCCGGGCGGTCCCGGGCGGTCCGGGGCGGTCCCGGGCGGTCCCGGGCGGTCCCGGGGCGGTCCCGGGCGGTCCCGGGCGGTCCGGGGCGGTCCCGGGCGGTCCGGGGCGGTCCCGGCGGTCCGGGGCGGTCCCGGGCGGTCCGGGGCGGTCCCGGGCGGTCCGGGGCGGTCCCGGGCGGTCTGGGGCGGTCTTGGGCGGTCCGGGGCGGTCCCGGGCGGTCCCGTGCGGTCCCGGGCGGTCCCGGACGGTCCGGACGTAACCGGGCGGTCCTGGGCAGTCCAGGGAGGTCCCGGGCGGTCCCGGGCGGTCCCGGGCGGTCCTGGGCGGGCCCGGGTGGTCCCGGGCGGTCCCGGGCGGTCCTGGGCGGGCCCGGGCGGTCCCGGGCAGTCCCGGCCGGTCCGGGGCGGTCCTGGGCGGTCCGGGGCGGTCTCGGGCGGTCCAGGGCGGTCCTGAGCGGTCCGGGGCGGTCCCGGGCGGTCCCGTGTGGTCCCGGGCGGTCCCGGACGGTCCGGACGGTCCCGGGCGGTCCCTGGCGGTCCCGGGCGGTCCCGGGCGGTCCCGGGCGGTCCCAAGCATTCCATGGCGGTCCCGGGCGGTCCAGGGTGGTCCAGGGCGGTCCCGGGCGGTCCCGGGCGGTCCCGGGCGGTCCCGGGCGGTCCTGGGCGGTCCCGGGCGGTCCCCGGCGGTCCTGGGCGGTCCTGGGCGGTCCCGGGCGGTCGCGGGCGTTCCCGGGCGGTCCGGGGCGGTCCCGGGCGGTCCGGGGCGGTCCCGGGCGGTCCGGGGCGGTCCCGGGCGGTCCTGGGCGGTCCCGGGCGGTCCCGGGCGGTCCTGGGCGGTCCGGGGCGGTCCCGGGCGGTCCGGGGCGGTCCGGGGCAGTCCCGGGCGGTCCCGGGCGGTCCGGGGCGGTCCCGGGCGGTCCGGGGCGGTCCCGGTCTGTCCGGGGCGGTCCCAGGCGGTCCCGTGCGGTCCCGGGCGGTCCTGGGCGGTCCCGGGCGGTCCCGGGCGGTCCTGGGCGGTCCGGGGCGGTCCCGGGCGGTCCGGGGCGGTCCGGGGCAGTCCCGGGCGGTCCTGGGCGGTCCGGGCGGTCCCGGGCGGTCCGGGCGGTCCCGGTCTGTCCGGGGCGGTCCCAGGCGGTCCCGTGCGGTCGCGGGCAGTCCGGGCGGTCCCGGGCGGTCCGGGGCGGTCCCGGGCGGTCCTGGGCGGTCCGGGGCGTTCCCGGGCGGTCCCGGGCGGTCCCGGGCGGTCCGGGGCGGTCCTGGGCGGTCCGGGGCGGTCCCGGGTGGTCCGGGGCGGTCCTGGGCGGTCCAGGGCGGTCCCGGGCGGTCCGGGGCGGTCCCGGGCGGTCCCATGTGGTCCCGGGCGGTCCCAGACGGTCCGGACGGTCCCGGGCGGTCCGGGCGGTCCCGGGCGGTCCCGGGCGGTCCCGGGCAGACCCAAGCATTCCATGGCGGTCCCGGGCGGTCCAGGGTGGTCCCGGGCGGTCCCGGTCGGTCCTGGGAGGTCCCTGGTGGTCTGGGGCGGTCCCGGGCGGTCCCGGGCGGTCCGGGGCGGTCCTGGGCAGTCACGGGCGGTCGCGGGCTGTCCCGGGTGGTCCGGGGCGGTCCCGGTCGGTCCGGGGCGGTCCCGGGCGGTCCGGGCGGTCCCGGGCGGTCCCGGGCGGTCCGGGGCGGTCCCGGGCGGTCCCGGGCGGTCCCGGGCGGTCAGGGGCGGTCCCGGGCGGTCCGGGGCGGTCCCGGGCGGTCCCGGGCGGTCCCGGGCGGGTCCCGGGCGGTCCCGGCCGGTCCGGGCGGTCCTGGGCGGTCCGGGGCGGTCTCGGGCGGTCCAGGGCGGTCCTGAGCGGTCCGGGGCGGTCCCGGGCGGTCCCGTGTGGTCCCGGGCGGTCCCGGACGGTCCGGACGGTCCCGGGCGGTCCCTGGCGGTCCCGGGCGGTCCCGGGCGGTCCCGGGCGGTCCCAAGCATTCCATGGCGGTCCCGGGCGTCCAGGGTGGTCCCGGGCGGTCCCGGGCGGTCCCGGGCGGTCCGGGCGGTCCCGGGCGGTCCTGGGCGGTCCCGGGCGGTCCCCGGCGGTCCCGGGCGGTCCGGGGCGGTCCGGGCGGTCCGGGGCGGTCCCGGGCGGTCCTGTGCGGTCCCGGGCGGTCCCGGGCGGTCCCGGGCGGTCCAGGGCGGTCCCGGGCGGTCCGGGGCGGTCCGGGGCAGTCCCGGGCGGTTCCGGGCGGTCCGGGGCGGTCCTGGGCGGTCCCGGGCGGTCCCGGGCGGTCCGGGGCGGTCCCGGTCTGTCCGGGGCGGTCCCAGGCGGTCCCGTGCGGTCCCGGGCGGTCCCGGGTGGTCCCGGGCGGTCCGGGGCGGTCCCGGGCGGTCCTGGGCGGTCCGGGGCGTTCCCGGGCGGTCCCGGGCGGTCCCGGGCGGTCCGTGGCGGTCCTGGGCGGTCCGGGGCGGTCCCGGGTGGTCTGGGGCGGTCCTGGGCGGTCCAGGGCGGTCCCGGGCGGTCCGGGGCGGTCCCGGGCGGTCCCATGTTGTCCCGGGCGGTCCCAGACGGTCCGGACGGTCCCGGGCGGTCCCGGGCGGTCCCGGGCGGTCCCGGGCGGTCCCGGGCAGACCCGAGCATTCCATGGCGGTCCCGGGCGGTCCAGGGTGGTCCCGGGCGGTCCTGGTCGGTCCCTGGGAGGTCCCGGGCGGTCTGGGGCGGTCCCGGGCGGTCCCGGGCGGTCCGGGGCGGTCCTGGGCGGTCCCGGGCTTTCCCGGGCGGTCCCGGGCGGTCCTGGGCAGTCCCGGGCGGTCGCGGGCTGTCCCGGGTGGTCCGGGGCGGTCCCGGTCGGTCCGGGGCGGTCCCGGGCGGTCCGGGGCGGTCCCGGGCGGTCCCGGGCGGTCCGGGGCGGTCCCGGGCGGTCCCGGGCGGTCCGGGGCGGTCCCGGGCGGTCCGGGGCGGTCCCGGGCGGTCCCGGGCGGTCCCGGGCGGTCCCGGGCGGTCCGGGGCGTTCCCGGGCGGTCCCGGGCGGTCCCGGGCGGTCCGGGGCGGTCCTGGGCGGTCCGGGGCGGTCCTGGGCGGTCCGGGGCGGTCCCGGGCGGTCCAGGGTGGTCCTGGGCGGTCCGGGGCGGTCCCGGGCGGTCCCGTGTGGTCCCGGGCGGTCCCGGACGGTCCGGACGGTCCCGGGCGGTCCCGGGCGGTCCCGGGCGGTCCCGAGCGGTCGCGGGCGGTCCCGAGCATTCCATGGCGGTCCCGGGCGGTCCAGGGTGGTCCCGGGCGGTCCCGGGCGGTCCCGGGCGGTCCCGGGCGGTCCTGGGCGGTCCCGGGCGGTCCCGGGCGGTCCCGGGCAGTCCTGGGCGGTCCCGGGCGGTCGCGGGCGGTCCCGGGCAGTCCGGGGCGGTCCCGGGTGGTCCGGGGCGGTCCCGGGCGGTCCGGGGTGGTCCTGGGCGGTCCTGGGCGGTCCCGGGCGGTCCCGGGCGGTCCCGGGCGGTCCCGGGCGGTCCCGGGCGGTCCCGGGCGGTCCGGGGCGGTCCCAGGCGGTCCCGGGCGGTCCCGGGCGGTCCCGGGCGGTCCCGGGCGGTCCGGGGCGGTCCCGGGCGGTCCGGGGCGGTCCCGGCGGTCCGGGGCGGTCCCGGGCGGTCCGGGGCGGTCCCGGGCGGTCCGGGGCGGTCCCGGGCGGTCTGGGGCGGTCCTGGGCGGTCCGGGGCGGTCCCGGGCGGTCCCGTGCGGTCCCGGGCGGTCCCGGACGGTCCGGACGTAACCGGGCGGTCCTGGGCAGTCCCGGGAGGTCCCGGGCGGTCCCGGGCGGTCCCGGGCGGTCCTGGGCGGGCCCGGGTGGTCCCGGGCGGTCCCGGGCGGTCCGGGGCGGTCCCGGGCGGTCCGGGGCGGTCCCGGGCGGTCCGGGGCGGTCCCGGGCGGTCCCAGGCAGTCCCGGGCAGTCCCGGGCGGGCCCGGGCGGTCCCGGGCGGTCCGGGGCGGTCCCGGGCGGTCCCGGGCGGTCCCGGGCGGTCTCGGGCGGTCCCTGGCGGTCCCGGGCGGTCCGTGGCGGTCCGGGCGGTCCCGAGCGGTCCCGGGCGGTTCCGGGCGGTCCCGGGCGGTCCCGGGCGGTCCCGGGCGGTCCCGGGCGGTCCCGGGCGGTCAGGGGCGGTCCCGGGCGGTCCCGGGCGGTCCGGGGCGTTCCCGGGCGGTCCCGGGCGGTCCCGGCCGGTCCGGGGCAGTCCTGGGCGGTCCGGGGCGGTCCCGGGCGGTCCAGGGCGGTCCTGAGCGGTCCGGGGCGGTCCCGGGCGGTCCCGTGTGGTCCCGGGCGGTCCCGGACGGTCCGGACGGTCCCGGGCGGTCCCTGGCGGTCCCGGGCGGTCCCGGGCGGTCCCGGGCGGTCCCGGGCGGTCCCAAGCATTCCATGGCGGTCCCGGGCGGTCCAGGGTGGTCCCGGGTGGTCCCGGGCGGTCCCGGGCGGTCATGGGCGGTCCCGGGCGGTCCTGGGCGGTCCCGGGCGGTCCCCGGCGGTCCCGGGCGGTCCTGGGCGGTCCCGGGCGGTCGCGGGCGTTCCCGGGCGGTCCGGGGCGGTCCCGGGCGGTCCGGGGCGGTCCCGGGCGGTCCGGGGCGGTCCCGGGCGGTCCTGGGCGGTCCCGGGCGGTCCCGGGCGGTCCCGGACGGTCCGGGGCGGTCCCGGGCGGTCCGGGGCGGTCTGGGGCAGTCCCGGGCGGTCCCGGGCGGTCCGGGGCGGTCCTGGGCGGTCCCGGGCGGTCCCGGGCGGTCCGGGGCGGTCCCGGTCTGTCCGGGGCGGTCCCAGGCGGTCCCGTGCGGTCCCGGGCGGTCCCGGGCGGTCCCGGGCGGTCCGGGGCGGTCCCGGGCGGTCCTGGGCGGTCCGGGGCGTTCCCGCGCGGTCCCGGGCGGTCCCGGGCGGTCCGGGGCGGTCCTGGGCGGTCCGGGGCGGTCCCGGGTGGTCCGGGGCGGTCCTGGGCGGTCCAGCGCGGTCCCGGGCGGTCCGGGGCGGTCCCGGGCGGTCCCATGTGGTCCCGGGCGGTCCCAGACGGTCCGGACGGTCCCGGGCGGTCCCGGGCGGTCCCGGGCGGTCCCGGGCGGTCCCGGGCAGACCCGAGCATTCCATGGCGGTCCCGGGCGGTCCAGGGTGGTCTCGGGCGGTCCCGGTCGGTCCCGGGAGGTCCCGGGCGGTCTGGGGCGGTCCCGGGCGGTCCCGGGCGGTCCGGGGCGGTCCTGGGCGGTCCCGGGCTTTCCCGGGCGGTCCCGGGCGGTCCTGGGCAGTCCCGGGCGGTCGCGGGCTGTCCCGGGTGGTCCGGGGCGGTCCCGGTCGGTCCGGGGCGGTCCCGGGCGGTCCGGGGCGGTCCCGGGCGGTCCCGGGCGGTCCGGGGCGGTCCCGGGCGGTCCCGGGCGGTCCCGGGCGATCCGGGGCGGTCCCGGGCGGTCCGGGGCGGTCCCGGGCGGTCCCGGGCGGTCCCGGGCGGTCCCGGGCGGTCCTGGGCGGTCCGGGGCAGTCCCGGGCGGTCCGGGGCGGTCCCGGGCGGTCCGGGGGGGTCCCGGGCGGTCCGGGGCGGTCCCGGGCGGTGCGGGGCGGTCCCGGGCGGTCCGGGGCGGTCCCGGGCGGTCCGGGGCTGTCCTGGGCGGTCCCGTGCGGTCCCGGGCGGTCCCGGACGGTCCAGACGGTCCTGGGCAGTCCCGGGCGGTCCTGGGCGGTCCCGGGCGGTCCCGGGCGGTCCCGAGCGTTCCAGGGCGGTCCCGGGCGGTCCTGGGCGGTCCGGGGCGTTCCCGGGCGGTCCCGGGCGGTCCTGGGCGGTCCGGGGCAGTCCTGGGCGGTCCGGGGCGGTCCCGGGCGGTCCGGGGCGGTCCTGGGCGGTCCAGGGCGGTCCCGGGCGGTCCGGGGCGGTCCCGCGCGGTCCCATGTGGTCCCGGGCGGTCCCAGACGGTCCGGACGGTCCCGGGCGGTCCCGGGCGGTCCCGGGCGGTCCCGGGCGGTCCCGGGCAGACCCGAGCATTCCATGGCGGTCCCGGGCGGTCCAGGGTGGTCCCGGGCGGTCCCGGGCGGTCCCGGGAGGTCCCGGGCGGTCTGGGGCGGTCCCGGGCGGTCCCGGGCGGTCCGGGGCGGTCCTGGGCGGTCCCGGGCTTTCCCGGGCGGTCCCGGGCGGTCCTGGGCAGTCCCGGGCGGTCGCGGGCAGTCCCGGGTGGTCCGGGGCGGTCCCGGTCGGTCCGGGGCGGTCCCGGGCGGTCCGGGGCGGTCCCGGGCGGTCCCGGGCGGTCCAGGGCGGTCCCGGGCGGTCCCAGGCGGTCCCGGGCGGTCCGGGGCGGTCCCGGGCGGTCCGGGGCGGTCCCGGGCGGTCCCGGGCGGTCTCGGGCGGTCCCGGGCGGTCCTGGGCGGTCCAGGGCGGTCCCGGGCGGTCCGGGGCGGTCCCGGGCGTTCCGGGGCGGTCCCGGGCGGTCCGGGGCGGTCCCGGGCGGTGCGGGGCGGTCCCGGGCGGTCCAGACGGTCCCGGGCAGTCCCGGGCGGTCCCGGGCGGTCCCGGGCGGTCCCGGGCGGTCCGGGGCGGTCCCGGGCGGTCCGGGGCGGTCCCGGGCGGTCCGGGGCGGTCCCGGGCGGTGCGGGGCGGTCCCGGATGGTCCAGACGGTCCCGGGCAGTCCCGGGCGGTCCCGGGCGGTCCCGGGCGGTCCCGGGCGGTCCCGAGCGTTCCAGGGCGGTCCCGGGCGGTCCAGGGCGGTCCCGGGTGGTCCCGGGCGGTCCCAGGCGGTCCCGGGCGGTCCCGGGCGGTCCCGGGCGGGCCCGGGTGGTCCCGGGCGGTCCCGGGCGGTCCGGGGCGGTCCCGGGCGGTCCGGGGCGGTCCCGGGCGGTCCGGGGCGGTCCCGGGCGGTCCCGGGCAGTCGCGGGCGGTCCCGTGCGGACCCGGGCGGTCCCGGGCGGTCCGGGGCGGTCCCGGGCAGTCCCGGGCGGTCCCGGGCGGTCCGTGGCGGTCCGGGGCGGTCCCGGGCGGTCCCGGGCGGTCCCGGGCAGTCCCGTGTGGTCCCGGGCGGTCAGGGGCGGTCCCGGGCGGACCCGGGCGGTCCCGGGCAGTCCCGGGCGGTCCCGTGCGGACCCGGGCGGTCCCGGGCGGTCCGGGGCGGTCCCGGGCGGTCCCTGGCGGTCCCGGGCGGTCCGTGGCGGTCCGGGGCGGTCCCGGGCGGTCCCGGGCGGTCCCGGGCGGTCCCGGGCGGTCCTGGGCGGTCCCGGGCGGTCAGGGGCGGTCCCGGGCGGTCCCGTGTGGTCCCGGGCGGTCCCGGACGGTCCGGACGGTCCCGGGCGGTCCCGGGCGGTCCCGGGCGGTACCGAGCTGTTCCGGGCAGTCCCGAGCATTCCATGGCGGTCCCGGGCGGTCCAGGGTGGTCCCGAGCGGTCCCGGGCGGTCCCGGGCGGTCCCGGGCGGTCCCGGGCGGTCCTGGGCGGTCCCGGGCGGTCCCGGGCGGTCCCGGGCGGTCCCGGGCGGTCCTGGGCCGTCCCGCGCGGTCGCGGGTGGTCCCGGGTGGTCCGGGGCGGTCCCGGGCGGTCCGGGGCGGTCCCGGGCGGTCCGGGGTGGTCCCGGGCGGTCCTGGGCGGTCCCGGGCGGTCCCGGGCGGGCCCGGGCGGTCCTGGGCGGTCCGGGGCGGTCCCGGGCGGTCCGGGGCGGTCCCGGGCGGTCCAGGTCGGTCCTGGGCGGTCCGGGGCGGTCCCGGGCGGTCCCGTGTGGTCCCAGGTGGTCCCGGACGGTCCGGACGGTCCCGGGCGGTCCCGGGCGGTCCCGGGCGGTCCCGAGCGGTCGCGGGCGGTCCCGAGCATTCCATGGCGGTCCCGGGCGGTCCAGGGTGGTCCGGGCGGTCCCGGGCGGTCCCGGGCGGTCCCGGGCGGTCCCGGGCGGTCCTGGGCGGTTCCGGGCGGTCCCGGGCGGTCCCGGGCGGTCCTGGGCAGTCCCGGGCGGTCGCGGGCGGTCCCGGGCGGTCCGGGGCGGTCCCGGATGGTCCGGGGCGGTCCCGGGCGGTCCGGGGCGGTCCCGGGCGGTCCCGGGCGGTCCGGGGCGGTCCCGGGCGGTCCCGGGCGGTCCCGGGCGGTCCCGGGCGGTCCCGGGCGGTCCGGGGCGGTCCCGGGCGGTCCGGGGCGGTCCCGGGCGGTCCGGGGCGGTCCCGGGCGGTCCGGGGCGGTCCCGGGCAGTCCGGGGCGGTCCCGGGCGGTCTGGGGCGGTCCTGGGCGGTCCGGGGCGGTCCCGGGCGGTCCCGTGCGGTCCCGGGCGGTCCCGGACGGTCCGGACGTACCCGGGCGGTCCCGGGCAGTCCCGGGAGGTCCCGGGCGGTCCCGGGCGGTCCCGGGCGGTCCCGGGCGGGCCCGGGTGGTCCCGGGCGGTCCCGGGCGGTCCAGGGCGGTCCCGGGCGGTCCGGGGCGGTCCCGGGTGGTCCGGGGCGGTCCCAGGCGGTCCCGGGCAGTCCCGGGCAGTCCCGGGCGGGCCCAGGCGGTCCCGGGCGGTCCGGGGCGGTCCCGGGCGGTCCCGGGCGGTCCCGGGCGGTCCCGGGCGGTCCCTGGCGGTCCCGGGCGGTCCGTGGCGGTCCGGGGCGGTCCCGGGCGGTCCCGGGCGGTTCCGGGCGGTCCCGGGCGGTCCCGGGCAGACCGGAGCATTCCATGGCGGTCCCGGGCGGTCCAGGGTGGTCCCGGGCGGTCCCGGGCGGTCCCGGGAGGTCCCGGGCGGTCTGGGGCGGTCCCGGGCGGTCCCAGGCGGTCCGGGGCGGTCCTGGGCGGTCCCGGGCTTTCCCGGGCGGTCCCGGGCGGTCCTGGGCAGTCCCGGGCGGTCGCGGGCGGTCCGGGGTGGTCCGGGGCGGTCCCGGTCGGTCCGGGGCGGTCCCGGGCGGTCCGGGGCGGTCCCGGGCGGTCCCGGGCGGTCCGGGGCAGTCCCGGGCGGTCCCGGGCGGTCCCGGGCGGTCCCGGGCGGTCCTGGGCGGTCCGGGGCGGTCCCGGGCGGTCCGGGGCGGTCCCGGGCGGTCCTGGGCGGTCCCGGGCGGTCCGGGGCGGTCCCGGGCGGTGCGGGGCGGTCCCGGGCGGTCCAGACGGTCCCGGGCAGTCCCGGGCGGTCCCGGGCGGTCCCGGGCGGTCCCGGGCGGTCCGGGGCGGTCCCGGGCGGTCCGGGGCGGTCCCGGGCGGTCCGGGGCGGTCCCGGGCGGTGCGGGGCGGTCCCGGACGGTCCAGACGGTCCCGGGCAGTCCCGGGCGGTCCCGGGCAGTCC
>NW_027423356.1:0-27500 GCF_048934315.1 Petromyzon marinus
ACCACTACTTACCACTCACTCACCACTCACCACTACTCACCACTACTCACCACTACTCACCACTACTCACACTCCACCTACTACTCACCACTTACTCACTACCACTCACCTCTCACTACTACTCTACACCACTACTCACCACTACTCACCACTTACTACTCACTCACCACTCACTCACCACTCACTACTCACTCACCACTCACTCACCACTCACTACTCACTCACCACTCACTCACCACTCACCACACACTCACCACTCACTCACTCACCACTACTCACTCACCACAACTCACCACTACTCACCACTACTCACTACCACTCACCACTACTCACCACTACTCACCACTCACTCACCACACACTCACCACTCACTCACCGCTCACCACTACTCACCACTACTCACTACTCACTACTACTCACCACTACTCACCACTCACTCACCACACACCTCAACACTCACCACTACTCACCACTACTCACCACTACTCACTCACCACTTACTACTCACCCACCACCCACTACACACCACTACTCACTCACCACTTACTACTCACCACTTACTCACTACTCACTCACCACACACTCACCACTCACTCACCACTCACTCACCACTACTCACCACTACTCACCACTTACTACTCACCACTTACTACTCACCACTACTCACCACTCACTCACCACTACTCACCACTCACTCACCACTCACTCACCACTACTCACCACTACTCACCACTCACTCACCACTACTTACCACTCACTCACCACTACTCACCACTACTCACCACTTACTACTCACTCACCACTTACTACTCACCACTTACTCACTACTCACTCACCACTCACCACTACTCACCACTTACTACTCACCACTACTCACCACTACTCACCACTTACTCACCACTACTCACCACACACTCACCACTCACTCACCACTCACCACTTACTACTCACCACTTACTACTCACTCACCACTTACTACTCACCACACACTCACCACTCACTCACCACTTACTACTCACCACTTACTCACCACTCACCACTACTCACCACTACTCACCACTACTCACCACACACTCACCACTCACTCACCACTCACCACACACTACTCACCACACACTCACCACTACTCACCACTACTCACCACACACTCACCACTCACTACTCACCACTCACTACTCACCACTCACTCACCACTTACTACTCACTCACCACTCACTCACTACTCACCACTCACTCACTACTCACTCACCACACACTACTCACCACTCACTCACCACTCACTACACACTACTCACTCACCACTCACTACACACTACTCACTCACCACCACTCACCACTCACTCACCACTTACTACTCACCACTTACTACTCACCACTCACTACTCACCACTCACCACTACTCACCACACACTCACCACTTACTACTCACCACTCACTACTCACTCATCACTTACTACTCACCACACACTCACCACTCACTCACCACTCACCACTACTCACCACTCACTACTCACTCACCACTCACTACTCACCACTCACCACTACTCACCACTTACAACTCATCACTCACCACTCACTACTCACTCACCACACACTCACCACTTACTACTCACCACTCACTACTTACTACTCACCACTCACCACTTACTACACTCACCACTTACTACTCACTACTTACTACACACTCACCACTTACTCACCACCTCACTCACCACTTACTACTCACTCACCACTCACTCACCACTCACTCACCACTCACTCAATCACCACTCACTCACTCACTGAGCACTCACTCACTTCACCACTCACTCACCACTTACTCACTCACCACTCACCACACACTCACCACTCACTCACCACTCACTCACTCACCACTCACTCGCCACTCACCACTCACTCACTCACCACTCACCACTCACTCGCCACTCACCACTCACTCACTTCACCACTCACTCACCACTCACTCAACCACTCACCACACACTCACCACTCACCACTCACTCACCACTCACTCACTCACCACTCACCACTCACTCGCCACTCACCACTCACTCACTCACCACTCACTCGCCACTCACTCACCACTCACTCGCCACTCACTCACTACTCAATCACCACTCACCACTCACTCACCACTCACTCACCACTCGCTACTCACTCACCACTCACCTGTACACTCACCCCTCACCTGTACGCTCACTCACCACTCACCTATACACTCACTCACCTGTACACTTAATCACCTGTACACTCACCACTCACCTGTACACTCACCACTCACCTGTAAACACGCTCACCTGTACACTCACCTGTACACTCACCACTCACCTGTACACTCACCACTCACCTGTACACTCACCTGTACACTCACAACTCACCTGTAAACACATTCACCTGTACACTCAACTGTACACTCACTCACCTGTACCCTCACCTACACACTCACTTACCTGTACACTCACCTGTACATTCACCTGTACAGTCACTCACCAGCACCCTCACCTGTACACTCACCTGTACACTCACTCACCTGTACACTAACTCACCACTCACCTGTACGCTCACTCACCTGTACACTCACGTACACACTCACTCACCTGTACACTCACCTATACACTCACCTGTACACTCACTCACCTGTACACTCACTCACCTGTACGCTCACTCAACTGTACACTCACCTGTACACTTACCTGTACACTCACTCACCTGTACACTCACCTGTACACTCACTCACCTGTACACTCAACGGTACACTCACTCACCTGTACACTCACTCACCACTCACCTGTATGCTCACTCACCTGTACACTCACCTGTTCAGTCACCTGTACACTCACCTGTACACTCACTCACCTGTACACTCACTCACCACTCACCTGTATGCTCACTCACCTGTATGCTCACTCATCTGTACACTCACTCACCTGTACACTCACCTGTACGCTCACTCACCTGTACACTCACCTGTTCACTCACCTGTACACTCACCTGTACACTCACTCACCACTCACCTGTATGCTCACTCACCTGTATGCTCACTCACCTGTATGCTCACTCACCTGTACACTCACTCACCTGTACACTCACCTGTACGCTCACTCACCTGTAAACTCACCTGTACACTCACTCAGCTGTACACTCACCTGTACACTCACCTGTTCACTCACCTGTACACTCACCTGTACACTCACTCACCTGTACACTCACCTGTATGCTCACTCACCACTCACCTGTATGCTCACTCACCTGTACACTCACTCACCTGTACACTCACTCACCAGCACACTCACCTGTACGCTCACTCACCTGTACACTCACCTATACACTCACCTGTACACTCACTCACCTGTACACTCACTCACCTGTACGCTCACTCACCTGTACACTCACTCACCTGTACACTCACTCACCTGTACACTCACTCACCTGTACACTCACCTGTACACTCACCTGTACGCTCACTCACCACTCACCTGTATGCTCACTCACCTGTACACTCACTCACCTGTACACTCACTCACCTGTACACTCACCTGTACGCTCACTCACCTGTACACTCACCTATACACTCACCTACCTGTACACTCACTCACCTGTACGCTCACTCACCTGTACACTCACCTGTACACTCACCTGTACGCTCACTCACCACTCACCTGTACACTCACTCACCTGTACACTCACTCACCTGTACACTCACCTGTACACTCACCTGTAGACTCACTCACCTGTACACTCACCTGTACACTCACTCACCTGTACACTCACCTGTACACTCACTCACCTGTACACTCACTCACCTGTACACACACTCACCTGTACGCTCACCTGTACGCTCACTCACCTGTACACTCCCCTGTACACTCACTCACCTGTACACTCATTCACCTGTACACTCACCTGTATGCTCACTCACCACTCACCTGTACACTCATTCACCTGTACACTCACCTGTACGCTCACTCACCTGTACACTCACCTGTTCACTCACCTGTACACTCACCTGTACACTCACCTGTACACTCACTCACCTGTACACTCACCTGTACACTCACTCACCACTCACCTGTATGCTCACTCACCTGTATGCTCACTCACCTGTACACTCACTCACCTGTTCACTCACCTGTACACTCACCTGTACACTCACCTGTTCACTCACCTGTACACTCACCTGTACACTCACTCACCTGGACACTCACTCACCTGTACACTCACCTGTATGCTCACTCACCTGTACACTCACCTGTACACTCACCTGTACACTCACTCACCTGTACACTCACTCACCTGTACACTCACCTGTACACTCACTCACCTGTACACTCACCTGTACACTCACTCACCTGTACACTCACCTGTACACTCACTCACCTGTACACTCACCTGTACACTCACCTGTACACTCACTCACCTGTACACTCACCTGTACACTCACTCACCTGTACACTCACTCACCTGTACACTCACTCACCTGTACACTCACCTGTACGCTCACTCACCTGTACACTCACCTGTTCACTCACCTGTACACTCACCTGTACACTCACCTGTACACTCACTCACCTGTACACTCACCTGTACACTCACTCACCACTCACCTGTATGCTCACTCACCTGTATGCTCACTCACCTGTACACTCACTCACCTGTTCACTCACCTGTACACTCACCTGTACACTCACCTGTTCACTCACCTGTACACTCACCTGTACACTCACTCACCTGGACACTCACTCACCTGTACACTCACATGTACGCTCACTCACCTGTACACTCACCTGTACACTCACCTGTACACTCACTCACCTGTACACTCACTCACCTGTACACTCACCTGTACACTCACTCACCTGTACACTCACCTGTACACTCACTCACCTGTACACTCACCTGTACACTCACTCACCTGTACACTCACCTGTACACTCACCTGTACACTCACTCACCTGTACACTCACCTGTACACTCACTCACCTGTACACTCACTCACCTGTACACTCACTCACCTGTACACTCACCTGTACACTCACTCACCTGTACACTCAACGGTACACTCACTCACCTGTACACTCACTCACCACTCACCTGTATGCTCACTCACCTGTACACTCACCTGTTCAGTCACCTGTACACTCACCTGTACACTCACTCACCTGTACACTCACTCACCACTCACCTGTATGCTCACTCATCTGTACACTCACTCACCTGTACACTCACCTGTACGCTCACTCACCTGTACACTCACCTGTTCACTCACCTGTACACTCACCTGTACACTCACTCACCACTCACCTGTATGCTCACTCACCTGTATGCTCATTCACCTGTATGCTCACTCACCTGTATGCTCACTCACCTGTACACTCACCTGTACGCTCACTCACCTGTACACTCACCTGTACACTCACTCAGCTGTACACTCACCTGTACACTCACCTGTTCACTCACCTGTACACTCACCTGTACACTCACTCACCTGTACACTCACCTGTATGCTCACTCACCACTCACCTGTATGCTCACTCACCTGTACACTCACTCACCTGTACACTCACCTGTACGCTCACTCACCTGTACACTCACCTGTACACTCACTCAGCTGTACACTCACCTGTACACTCACCTGTTCACTCACCTGTACACTCACCTGTACACTCACTCACCTGTACACTCACCTGTATGCTCACTCACCACTCACCTGTATGCTCACTCACCTGTACACTCACTCACCTGTACACTCACTCACCTGTACACTCACTCACCAGCACACTCACCTGTACGCTCACTCACCTGTACACTCACCTGTACACTCACTCACCTGTACACTCACTCACCTGTACACTCACTCACCTGTACACTCACTCACCTGTACACTCACCTGTACACTCACCTGTACGCTCACTCACCACTCACCTGTATGCTCACTCACCTGTACACTCACTCACCTGTACACTCACTCACCTGTACACTCACCTGTACGCTCACTCACCTGTACACTCACCTATACACTCACCTACCTGTACACTCACTCACCTGTACGCTCACTCACCTGTACACTCACCTGTACACTCACCTGTACGCTCACTCACCACTCACCTGTACACTCACTCACCTGTACACTCACTCACCTGTACACTCACTCACCTGTACACTCACCTGTACACTCACCTGTAGACTCACTCACCTCTACACTCACCTGTACACTCACTCACCTGTACACTCACTCACCTGTACACTCACCTGTACGCTCACTCACCTGTACACTCACTCACCTGTACACTCACTCACCTGTACACTCACCTGTACGCTCACTCACCTGTACACTCCCCTGTACACTCACTCACCTGTACACTCATTCACCTGTACACTCACCTGTATGCTCACTCACCACTCACCTGTACACTCATTCACCTGTACACTCACCTGTTCACTCACCTGTACACTCACCTGTACACTCACCTGTACACTCACTCACCTGTACACTCACCTGTACACTCACTCACCACTCACCTGTATGCTCACTCACCTGTATGCTCACTCACCTGTATGCTCACTCACCTGTACACTCACTCACCTGTACACTCACCTGTTCACTCACCTGTACGCTCACTCACCACTCACCTGTATGCTCACTCACCTGTACACTCACTCACCTGTACACTCACTCACCTGTACACTCACCTGTACGCTCACTCACCTGTACACTCACCTATACACTCACCTACCTGTACACTCACTCACCTGTACGCTCACTCACCTGTACACTCACCTGTACACTCACCTGTACGCTCACTCACCACTCACCTGTACACTCACTCACCTGTACACTCACTCACCTGTACACTCACTCACCTGTACACTCACCTGTACACTCACCTGTAGACTCACTCACCTGTACACTCACCTGTACACTCACTCACCTGTACACTCACTCACCTGTACACTCACCTGTACGCTCACTCACCTGTACACTCACCTGTACACTCACTCACCTGTACACTCACTCACCTGTACACTCACCTGTACGCTCACTCACCTGTACACTCCCCTGTACACTCACTCACCTGTACACTCATTCACCTGTACACTCACCTGTATGCTCACTCACCACTCACCTGTACACTCATTCACCTGTACACTCACCTGTTCACTCACCTGTACACTCACCTGTACACTCACTCACCTGTACACTCACCTGTACACTCACTCACCACTCACCTGTATGCTCACTCACCTGTATGCTCACTCACCTGTACACTCACTCACCTGTACACTCACCTGTTCACTCACCTGTACACTCACCTGTACACTCACCTGTTCACTCACCTGTACACTCACCTGTACACTCACCTGTACACTCACTCACCTGTACACTCACCTGTACACTCACTCACCTGTACACTCACTCACCTGTACACTCACCTGTACGCTCACTCACCTGTACACTCCCCTGTACACTCACTCACCTGTACACTCATTCACCTGTGCACTCACCTGTATGCTCACTCACCACTCACCTGTACACTCATTCACCTGTACACTCACCTGTTCACTCACCTGTACACTCACCTGTACACTCACCTGTACACTCACCTGTACACTCACTCACCTGTACACTCACCTGTACACTCACTCACCACTCACCTGTATGCTCACTCACCTGTATGCTCACTCACCTGTACACTCACTCACCTGTACACTCACTCACCTGTACACTCACCTGTTCACTCACCTGTACACTCACCTGTACACTCACTCACCTGTACACTCACCTGTACACTCACTCACCACTCACCTGTATGCTCACTCACCTGTATGCTCACTCACCTGTACACTCACTCACCTGTACACTCACTCACCTGTACACTCACCTGTTCACTCACCTGTACACTCACCTGTACACTCACCTGTTCACTCACCTGTACACTCACCTGTACACTCACTCACCTGTACACTCACTCACCTGTACACTCACCTTTACACTCACCTGTACACTCACTCCCCCCCCCCCGTGCCCCCCCCCCCGTGTCCCCCCCCCCCGTGCCCCCCCCCAGACACCCTCTACAAAGGTCCCAGCAGCAGCTTCAGCCTCTCCAACCTCGCTCTGGCAGGGCGGCCTGGCAGAGACAAAGCCTCCCCCTTTCCTAGCCTACGCGGTAGCCACTACACTCACCGCTACGCTCACCACTCACCACTACACTCACCACTACACTCACCACTACACTCACCACTACACTCACCACTACACTCACCACTACACTCACCACTCACCACTACTACACCACTACACTCACCACTACACTCACCACTACTACACCACTACTACACTCACCACTACACTCACCACTCACCACTACACTCACCACTACACTCACCACTACACTCACCACTACACTCACCACTCACCACTACGCTCACCACTACGCTCACCACTACGCTCACCACTACACTCACCACTACACTCACCACTACACTCACCACTACTACACCACTACACTCACCACTACTACACCACTACGCTCACCACTACGCTCACCACTACGCTCACCGCTCACCACTACGCTCACCGCTCACCACTACAGTCACCACTATGCTCACCACTACACTCACCACTCACCACTACACTCACCACTACAGTCACCACTACACTCACCACTACTACACCACTACACTCACCACTACACTCACCACTACACTCACCACTCACCACTACACTCACCACTACACTCACCACTACACTCACCACTCACCACTACACTCACCACTACACTCACCGCTCACCACTTTACTCACCACTACACTCACCACTACACTCACCACTACACTCACCGCTCACCACTACACTCACCACTACACTCACCACTACACTCACCACTACACTCACCACTCACCACTACACTCACCACTACACTCACCACTACACTCACCACTTTACTCACCACTACGCTCACCACTACGCTCACCACTACACTCACCACTACAGTCACCACTACGCTCACCACCACTCTCACCACTGCACTCACCACTCACCACTACACTCACCACTACACTCACCACTACACTCACCACTCACCACTTTACTCACCACTACACTCACCACTACACTCACCACTACACTCACCGCTACGCTCACCACTCACCACTTTACTCACCACTACACTCACCACTACTACACCACTACACTCACCACTACACTCACCACTACACTCACCACTCACCACTACACTCACCACTACACTCACCACTCACCACTACACTCACCACTACTACACCACTACACTCACCACTACACTCACTACTACACTCACCACTCACCACTACACTCACCACTACACTCACCACTACTACACCACTACACTCACCACTACACTCACCACTACTACACCACTACACTCACCACTACACTCACCACTACACTCACCGCTCACCACTACACTCACCACTACACTCACCACTATGCTCACCACTACGCTCACCACTACGCTCACCACTACACTCACCACTCACCACTACACTCACCACTACGCTCACCGCTCACCACTACACTCACCACTACACTCACCACTACACTCACCACTCACCACTTTACTCACCACTACACTCACCACTACACTCACCACTACGCTCACCACTCACCACTTTACTCACCACTACACTCACCACTACTACACCACTACACTCACCACTACACTCACCACTACACTCACCACTCACCACTACACTCACCACTACACTCACCACTCACCACTACACTCACCACTACACTCACCACTACACTCACCACTACTACACCACTACACTCACCACTACACTCACCACTACACTCACCGCTCACCACTACACTCACCACTACACTCACCACTACACTCACCACTACTACACCACTACACTCACCACTACACTCACTACTACACTCACCACTCACCACTACACTCACCACTACACTCACCACTCACCACTACACTCACCGCTACACTCACCACTACACTCACCACTACTACACCACTACACTCACCACTACACTCACCACTACTACACCACTACACTCACCACTACACTCACCACTACACTCACCGCTCACCACTACACTCACCACTACACTCACCACTATGCTCACCACTACGCTCACCACTACACTCACCACTCACCACTACACTCACCACTACGCTCACCGCTCACCACTACACTCACCACTACACTCACCACTACACTCACCACTACACTCACCACTACACTCACTAGTGAGTGTAGTGGTGAGTGTAGTGGTGTAGTAGTGGTAGTGGTGGCGGTGGTGGGGATGAATGTGGTGGTGGTTGTAGTGTTTGTGGTTGATGATGGTTGTGGAGGTTGGTGTGGTGGTTTTGGTGGTGGATGATGGTGGATTTGGTGGTTGTAGTTGTGGTGGTTGATGTTGATGGTGGTGGTTGATGGTGGTGGTGGTGATTGATGGTGGTGGTGGTTGATGGTGGTGGTGGTTGATGGTGGTGGTGGTGGATGTGGTTGTAGTTGTGGTGGTTGTAGTTGTGGTTGTAGTTGTGGTGGTTGTGGTGGTGGTGGTTGTAGTGGTGGTGGTGGTGGTTGTTGTGGTGGTTGTAGTTGTGGTGGTTGTAGTGGTGGTTGTGGTGGTTGTAGTGGTGGTTGTAGTTGTAGTTGTGGTTGTAGTGGTGGTTGTAGTTGTGGTTGTAGTTGTGGTTGTAGTGGTGGTTGTAGTGGTGGTTGTAGTGGTGGTTGTGGTGGTTGTAGTGGTGGTTGTGGTGGTTGTAGTGGTGGTTGTGGTGGTTGTAGTGGTGGTTGTGGTGGTTGTAGTGGTGGTTGTGGTGATTGTAGTGGTGGTTGTGGTGGTTGTATTGGTGGTTGTGGTTGTTGTTGTGGTTACAGGAAGTAAGCGTGCTCTGGTCGACCAGAAGCCGTCTGTGATCCGGCACAGCTCCACCGTCAAGAGAGAGTCCACCACTACCTCCACCTCATCATCATCATCCAAAACGTCGTCCAGGTGGGCTCGCCACTCGCCCTCTCGCTCACTCGCTCACTCACTCACTCTCTCACTCACTCACTCACTCTCTCACTCACCCATTCACTCACTCGCTCACTCACTCACTCACCCACCCACTCACCCACTCACTCACTCACTCACCCACTCGCTCACCCACTCACTCACTCATCCACTCGCTCACTCACTCACTCACCCACTCACTCACTCACTCACCCACTCACCCACTCACCCACTCACCCACTCACTCATCCACTCGCTCGCTCACTCACCCACTCGCTCACTCACTCACCCACTCACCCACTCACTCATCCACTCACTCACCCACTCGCTCACTCCCTCGCTCACTCACTCACTCACCACTCACTCTGCGCATGTCTCTCTTTCCATGCGTGTCTCTGTGTCTCTCTCTCTCTGCGTGTCCCCGTGTCTCTCCGTGTCTCTCCGTGTCTCTCTGTGTCTCTCCGTGTCTCTCTGTGTCTCTGTGTCTCTCTGTGTCTCTCTGTGTCTCTCCGTGTCTCTCCGTGTCTCTCTGTGTCTCTCCGTGTCTCTCTGTGTCTCTCTGTGTCTCTCCGTGTATCTCTGTGTCTCTCCGTTTCTCTCTGTGTCTCTCCGTGTCTCTCTGTGTCTCTCCGTGTCTCTACGTGTCTCTCCGTGTCTCTCTGTGTCTCTCTCTGTGTCTCCCCACGTGTCTCCGTGAGTCAGCGAGGGCCAGCAGGTGGTGAAGGAGGCGCTAGCGGGCGTGCTGGAGGGCCAGGGCGTGTCTCTCTGTGACCCAGCGTGTCTCTCTGTGTCTCTCTGTGTCTCCCCACGTGTCTCTCTGTGTCAGCGAGGGCCAGCAGGTGGTGAAGGAGGCGCTAGCGGGCGTGCTGGAGGGCCAGGGTGTGTCTCTCTGTGACCCAGCGTGTCTCTCTGTGTCTCTCTGTGACCCAGCGTGTCTCTCTGTGTCTCTCTGTGTCTCTCTGTGTCTCTCTGTGTCTCTCCGTGACCCCGTGTCTCTCTCTGTGTCTCCGTGAGTCAGCGAGGGCCAGCAGGTGGTGAAGGAGGCGCTAGCGGGCGTGCTGGAGGGCCAGGGCGTGTCTCTCTGTGACCCAGCGTGTCTCTCTGTGTCTCTCTGTGACCCAGCGTGTCTCTCTGTGTCTCTCTGTGTCTCTCTGTGTCTCTCTCTGTGTCTCTCTCTGTGTCTCTCTGTGTCTCTCTCTGTGTCTCTCTGTGTCTCTCTCTGTGTCTCTCTCTGTGTCTCTCTGTGTCTCTCTGTGTCTCTCCGTGACCCCGTGTCTCTCCGTGTCTCTCTGTGTCTCTCTGTGTCTCTCTGTGTCTCTCTCTGTGTCTCCCCACGTGTCTCTCTGTGTGAGTCAGCGAGGGCCAGCAGGTGGTGAAGGAGGTGCTAGCGGGCGTGCTGGAGGGCCAGGGCGTGTCTCTCTGTGTCTCTCTGTGTCTCTCTGTGTCTCTCTGTGTGTCTCTGTGTCTCTCTGTGTCTCTCTGTGTCTCTCCGTGTCTCTCTGTGTCTCTCTGTGTCTCTCTGTGTCTCTCTGTGTCTCTCTGTGTCTCTCTGTGTCTCTCCGTGTCTCTCTGTGTCTCTCTGTCTCTCTCTGTCTCTCTCTGTGTCTCTCTGTCTCTCTGTGTCTCTCTGTGTCTCTCTGTGTGACCCCGTGTCTCTCTCTCCGTGTCTCTCTGTGTCAGCGAGGGCCAGCAGGTGGTGAAGGAGGCGCTAGCGGGCGTGCTGGAGGGCCAGGGCGTGTCTCTCTGTGTCTCTCTGTGTCTCTCTCTGTGTCTCTCTGTGTCTCTCTGTGTCTCTCTGTGTCTCTCCGTGTGACCCCGTGTCTCTCTGTGTCTCTCTGTGTCTCTCTGTGTGAGTCAGCGAGGGCCAGCAGGTGGTGAAGGAAGCGCTAGCAGGCGTGCTGGAGGGCCAGGGCGTGTCTCTCTGTGTCTCTCTGTGTCTCTCCGTGTGACCCCGTGTCTCTCTGTGTCTCTCTGTGTCTCTCTCCGTGTGACCCCGTGTCTCTCTCCGTGTCTCTCTGTGTCAGCGAGGGCCAGCAGGTGGTGAAGGAAGCGCTAGCAGGCGTGCTGGAGGGCCAGGGCGTGTCTCTCTGTGTCTCTCTGTGTCTCTCTGTGTGACCCCGTGTCTCTCCGTGTCTCTCTCTCCGTGTCTCCGTGAGTCAGCGAGGGCCAGCAGGTGGTGAAGGAAGCGCTAGCGGGCGTGCTGGAGGGCCAGGGCGTGTCTCTCTGTGTCTCTCTGTGTCTCTCTGTGTCTCTCTCTGTGTCTCTCTGTGTCTGTGTGAGTCAGCGAGGGCCAGCAGGTGGTGAAGGAAGCGCTAGCGGGCGTGCTGGAGGGCCAGGGCGTGGGCTGGTTCACCCTCAAGCGCTGTCGACGGCTCCTTGACTCCGAGCCCCTGCGCCTGCTGCTGCTGGGCAAGATGAGCAGGATGGGGCCTAGTGGAGAGGCCTCATCCACTGTGCCTGACTCGGTGAGCGGGGGGTGGGGGGAGGGTGGGGGGAGGGTGGGGGGAGGGTGGGGGTGGAGTGTGGGGGTGGAGGGTGGGGGGAGTGTGGGGGGAGAGGGTGGGGGTGGAGTTACTATCGCCCTGTGTCTCCCTGTGTCTCCCTGTGTCTCTGTGTGTCTCCTTGTGTCTCATTGTGTCTCTGTGTGTCTCTGTGTCTCCCTGTGTCTCCCTGTGTCTCTGTGTCTCTGTTTGTCTCCCTGTGTCTCCCTGTGTCTCCGTGTGTCTCTCTTGTGTCTCCCTGTGTCTCCATGTGTCTCCGTGTGTCTCCCTGTCTCCCTGTGTGTCTCCCTGTGTCTCCAGGAGGTGACCAGGAAGGTGTACAAGGGCATGCTGGACCTCTTGAAGTGCTGTGTCTCTATGTGTCTGTGTCTCTGTGTGTCTCCCTGTGTCTCTGTGTGTCTCCCTGTGTCTCCGTGTGTCTCCCTGTGTCTCCAGGAGGTGACCAGGAAGGTGTACAAGGGCATGCTGGACCTCTTGAAGTGCTGTGTCTCCCTGTGTCTCCCTGTGTGTCTCTGTGTCTCCGTGTGTCTCCAGGAGGTGACCAGGAAGGTGTACAAGGGCATGCTGGACCTCTTGAAGTGCTGTGTCTCTGTGTCTCCCTGTGTCTCCGTGTGTCTCCGTGTGTCTCCGTGTGTCTCCCTGTCTCCCTGTGTGTCTCTCTCTGTCTCCAGGAGGTGACTAGGAAGGTGTATAAGGGCATGCTGGACCTCTTGAAGTGTTGTGTCTCTGTGTGTCTCTATGTCTCCGTGTGTCTCCATGTGTCTCCGTGTGTCTCCCTGTCTCCCTGTGTGTCTCTCTCTGTCTCCAGGAGGTGACCAGGAAGGTGTACAAGGGCATGCTGGACCTCTTGAAGTGTTGTGTCTCTGTGTCTCCCTGTGTCTCTGTGTGTCTCCGTGTGTCTCCCTGTGTCTCCAGGAGGTGACCAGGAAGGTGTACAAGGGCATGCTGGACCTCTTGAAGTGCTGTGTCTCTATGTGTCTGTGTCTCTGTGTGTCTCCGTGTGTCTCCGTGTGTCTCCGTGTGTCTCCAGGAGGTGACCAGGAAGGTGTACAAGGGCATGCTGGACCTCTTGAAGTGCTGTGTCTCTATGTGTCTGTGTCTCTGTGTGTCTCCGTGTGTCTCCGTGTGTCTCCGTGTGTCTCCAGGAGGTGACCAGGAAGGTGTACAAGGGCATGCTGGACCTCTTGAAGTGCTGTGTCTCTATGTGTCTGTGTCTCTGTGTGTCTCCGTGTGTCTCCGTGTGTCTCCCTGTGTCTCCAGGAGGTGACCAGGAAGGTGTACAAGGGCATGCTGGACCTCTTGAAGTGCTGTGTCTCTATGTGTCTGTGTCTCTGTGTGTCTCCGTGTGTCTCCGTGTGTCTCCGTGTGTCTCCAGGAGGTGACCAGGAAGGTGTACAAGGGCATGCTGGACCTCTTGAAGTGCTGTGTCTCTATGTGTCTGTGTCTCTGTGTGTCTCCGTGTGTCTCCGTGTGTCTCCGTGTGTCTCCAGGAGGTGACCAGGAAGGTGTACAAGGGCATGCTGGACCTCTTGAAGTGCTGTGTCTCTATGTGTCTGTGTCTCCCTGTGTCTCCGTGTGTCTCCGTGTGTCTCCGTGTGTCTCCCTGTGTCTCCAGGAGGTGACCAGGAAGGTGTACAAGGGCATGCTGGACCTCTTGAAGTGCTGTGTCTCCCTGTGTCTCCCTGTGTGTCTCCGTGTGTCTCCGTGTGTCTCCGTGTGTCTCCGTGTGTCTCCAGGAGGTGACCAGGAAGGTGTACAAGGGCATGCTGGACCTCTTGAAGTGCTGTGTCTCTATGTGTCTGTGTCTCCCTGTGTCTCCGTGTGTCTCCGTGTGTCTCCGTGTGTCTCCGTGTGTCTCCAGGAGGTGACCAGGAAGGTGTACAAGGGCATGCTGGACCTCTTGAAGTGCTGTGTCTCTATGTGTCTGTGTCTCTGTGTGTCTCCGTGTGTCTCCGTGTGTCTCCGTGTGTCTCCAGGAGGTGACCAGGAAGGTGTACAAGGGCATGCTGGACCTCTTGAAGTGCTGTGTCTCTATGTGTCTGTGTCTCTGTGTGTCTCCGTGTGTCTCCGTGTGTCTCCGTGTGTCTCCAGGAGGTGACCAGGAAGGTGTACAAGGGCATGCTGGACCTCTTGAAGTGCTGTCTCTCTGTGTGTCTCTGTGTGTCTCTGTGTCTCCGTGTGTCTCCGTGTGTCTCCGTGTGTCTCCCTGTGTCTCCAGGAGGTGACCAGGAAGGTGTACAAGGGCATGCTGGACCTCTTGAAGTGCTGTCTCTCTGTGTGTCTCTGTGTGTCTCCGTGTGTCTCCATGTGTCTCCGTGTGTCTCCGTGTGTCTCCGTGTGTCTCCGTGTGTCTCCAGGAGGTGACCAGGAAGGTGTACAAGGGCATGCTGGACCTCTTGAAGTGCTGTCTCTCTGTGTGTCTCTGTGTGTCTCTGTGTGTCTCCGTGTGTCTCCGTGTGTCTCCGTGTGTCTCCGTGTGTCTCCGTGTGTCTCCGTGTGTCTCCAGGAGGTGACCAGGAAGGTGTACAAGGGCATGCTGGACCTCTTGAAGTGCTGTGTCTCTATGTGTCTGTGTGTCTTGTGTGTCTCCGTGTGTCTCCGTGTGTCTCCCTGTGTCTCCAGGAGGTGACCAGGAAGGTGTACAAGGGCATGCTGGACCTCTTGAAGTGTTGTGTCTCTGTGTGTCTCTGTGTCTCCGTGTGTCTCCATGTGTCTCCGTGTGTCTCCCTGTCTCCCTGTGTGTCTCCGTGTGTCTCCGTGTGTCTCCCTGTGTCTCCAGGAGGTGACCAGGAAGGTGTACAAGGGCATGCTGGACCTCTTGAAGTGCTGTGTCTCTATGTGTCTGTGTCTCTGTGTGTCTCCGTGTGTCTCCGTGTGTCTCCGTGTGTCTCCAGGAGGTGACCAGGAAGGTGTACAAGGGCATGCTGGACCTCTTGAAGTGCTGTGTCTCTATGTGTCTGTGTCTCTGTGTGTCTCCGTGTGTCTCCGTGTGTCTCCCTGTGTCTCCAGGAGGTGACCAGGAAGGTGTACAAGGGCATGCTGGACCTCTTGAAGTGCTGTGTCTCTATGTGTCTGTGTCTCCCTGTGTCTCCGTGTGTCTCCGTGTGTCTCCGTGTGTCTCCCTGTGTCTCCAGGAGGTGACCAGGAAGGTGTACAAGGGCATGCTGGACCTCTTGAAGTGCTGTGTCTCCCTGTGTCTCCCTGTGTGTCTCCGTGTGTCTCCGTGTGTCTCCGTGTGTCTCCGTGTGTCTCCAGGAGGTGACCAGGAAGGTGTACAAGGGCATGCTGGACCTCTTGAAGTGCTGTGTCTCTATGTGTCTGTGTCTCCCTGTGTCTCCGTGTGTCTCCGTGTGTCTCCGTGTGTCTCCCTGTGTCTCCAGGAGGTGACCAGGAAGGTGTACAAGGGCATGCTGGACCTCTTGAAGTGCTGTGTCTCTATGTGTCTGTGTCTCTGTGTGTCTCCGTGTGTCTCCGTGTGTCTCCGTGTGTCTCCAGGAGGTGACCAGGAAGGTGTACAAGGGCATGCTGGACCTCTTGAAGTGCTGTCTCCCTGTGTCTCCCTGTGTGTCTCCGTGTGTCTCCGTGTGTCTCCGTGTGTCTCCAGGAGGTGACCAGGAAGGTGTACAAGGGCATGCTGGACCTCTTGAAGTGCTGTCTCCCTGTGTCTCTGTGTGTCTCCGTGTGTCTCCGTGTGTCTCTGTGTGTCTCCCTGTGTCTCCAGGAGGTGACCAGGAAGGTGTACAAGGGCATGCTGGACCTCTTGAAGTGCTGTGTCTCTGGCCTGGAGAGTTCTTATGCCAGCTCAGGAGTTGGAGGAATGTCCAGCGTCTTCACCCTGCTGGAGATCGCCTACACACACTACTACAGCAAGGGTATTGAGTACTCAGAGTACTCACAGAGTACTCAGAGTACTCTGTGAGTACTCTGAGTACTCACAGAGTACTCACACACACAGAGTACTCACAGAGTACTCACACACACAGAGTACTCACACAGCCTACACACACTACTACAGCAAGGGTATTTAGTACTCACAGAGTACTCACAAAGTACTCACACACAGAGTACTCACTCTACCCCTACCACTCTACCCCGACCACTCTACCCCGACCACTCCACCCCTACCACTCTACCCCTACCACTCCACCCCTACCACTCTACCCCTACCACTCCACCCCTATCACTCCACCCCTACCACTCCACCCCTACCACTCCACCCCTACCACTCCACCCCTACCACTCCACCCCTACCACTCTACCACTCCACCCCTACCACTCTACCACTCCACCCCTACCACTCTACCACTCCACCCCTACCACTCCACCCCTACCACTCCACTCCTACCACTCCACCCCTACCACTCTACACCTACCACTCCACCCCTACCACTCCACCTCTACCACTCCACCCCTACCACTCCACCTCTACCACTCTACCCCTACCACTCCACCCCTACCACTCCACCCCTACCACTCCACCCCTACCACTCTACCCCTACCACTCCACCCCTACCACTCCACCCCTACCACTCTACCCCTACCACTCTACACCTACCACTCCACCCCTACCACTCCACCCCTACCACTCCACCCCTACCACTCCACCCCTACCACTCCACCCCTACCACTCCACCCCTACCACTCCACCCCTACCACTCTACACCTACCGCTCCACCCCTACCACTCCACCCCTACCACTCCACCCCTACCACTCCACCCCTACCACTCCACCCCTACCACTCCACCCCTACCACTCCACCCTTACCACTCCACCCCTACACTCCACCCCTACCACTCCACCCCTACACTCTACCCCTACCACTCCACCCCTACCACTCCACCCCTACCACTCCACCCCTACCACTCCACCCCTACACTCCACCCCTACCACTCGACCCCTACCACTCCACCCCTACCACTCCACCCCTACCACTCCACCCTTACCACTCCACCCCTACCACTCCACCCCTACACTCCACCCCTACCACTTGACCCCTACCACTCCACCCCTACCACTCCACCCCTACCACTCCACCCCTACCACTCCACCCCTACACTCCACCCCTACCACTCGACCCCTACCACTCCACCCCTACCACTCCACCCCTACCACTCCACCCCTACCGCTCCACCCCTACCACTCCACCCCTACCACTCCACCCCTACCACTCCACCCCTACCACTCCACCCCTACCACTCCACCCCTACACTCCACCCCTACCACTCCACCCCTACACTCTACCCCTACCACTCCACCCCTACCACTCCACCCCTACCACTCCACCCCTACACTCCACCCCTACCACTCGACCCCTACCACTCCACCCCTACCACTCCACCCCTACCACTCCACCCCTACCACTCCACCCTTACCACTCCACCCCTACCACTCCACCCCTACACTCCACCCCTACCACTCGACCCCTACCACTCCACCCCTACCACTCCACCCCTACCACTCCACCCCTACCACTCCACCCCTACACTCCACCCCTACCACTCGACCCCTACCACTCGACCCCTACCACTCCACCCCTACCACTCCACCCCTACCACTCCACCCCTACCACTCCACCCCTACCACTCTACCCCTACCACTCTACACCTACCACTCCACCCCTACCACTCCACCCCTACCACTCCACCCCTACCACTCCACCCCTACCACTCTACCCCTACCACTCCACCCCTACCACTCCACCCCTACCACTCTACCCCTACCACTCTACACCTACCACTCCACCCCTACCACTCTACCCCTACCACTCTACACCTACCACTCCACCCCTACCACTCCACCCCTACCACTCCACCCCTACCACTCCACCCCTACCACTCGACCCCTACCACTCCACCCCTACCACTCCACCCCTACCACTCCACCCCTACCACTCCACCCCTACCACTCTACCCCTACCACTCTACACCTACCACTCCACCCCTACCACTCCACCCCTACCACTCCACCCCTACCACTCCACCCCTACCACTCTACCCCTACCACTCCACCCCTACCACTCCACCCCTACCACTCTACCCCTACCACTCTACACCTACCACTCCACCCCTACCACTCTACCCCTACCACTCTACACCTACCACTCCACCCCTACCACTCCACCCCTACCACTCCACCCCTACCACTCCACCCCTACCACTCCACCCCTACCACTCCACCCTTACCACTCCACCCCTACACTCCACCCCTACCACTCCACCCCTACCACTCCACCCCTACCACTCCACCCCTACCACTCCACCCCTACCACTCCACCCTTACCACTCCACCCCTACCACTCCACCCCTACACTCCACCCCTACCACTCGACCCCTACCACTCCACCCCTACCACTCCACCCCTACCACTCCACCCCTACCACTCCACCCCTACCACTCCACCCCTACACTCCACCCCTACCACTCGACCCCTACCACTCCACCCCTACCACTCCACCCCTACCACTCCACCCCTACCACTCCACCCCTACCACTCGACCCCTACCACTCCACCCCTACCACTCCACCCCTACCACTCCACCCCTACCACTCCACCCCTACCACTCGACCCCTACCACTCCACCTCTACCACTCCACCCCTACCACTCTACCACTCCACCCCTACCACTTCACCCCTACCACTCCACCCCTACCACTCCACCCCTACCACTTTACCCCTACCACTCCACCCCTACCACTCCACTCCTACCACTCCACCCCTACCACTCCACCCCTACCACTCCACCCCTACCACTCCACCTCTACCATTCCACCCCTTCCACTCCACCCCTACCACTCCACCCCTACCACTCTACCCCTACCACTCTACCCCTACCACTCTACCACTCCACCCCTACCGCTCCACCCCTACCGCTCCACCCCAACCACTCCACCCCTACCACTCCACCTCTACCACTCCACCCCTACCACTCCACCCCTACCACTCTACCACTCCACCCCTACCACTCCACCTCTACCACTCCACCCCTACCACTCCACCCCTACCACCCTACCACTCCACCCCTACCACTCCACCCCTACCACTCCACCCCTACCACTCCACCCCTACCACTCCACCCCTACCACTCCACCCCTACCACTCCACCCCTACCACTCCACCCCTACCACTCCACCCCTACCACTCCACCCCTACCACTCCACCCCTACCACTCCACCCCTACCACTCGACCCCTACCACTCCACCCCTACCACTCCACCCCTACCACTCCACCCCTACCACTCCACCCCTACCACTCGACCCCTACCACTCCACCTCTACCACTCCACCCCTACCACTCTACCACTCCACCCCTACCACTTCACCCCTACCACTCCACCCCTACCACTCCACCCCTACCACTTTACCCCTACCACTCCACCCCTACCACTCCACTCCTACCACTCCACCCCTACCACTCCACCCCTACCACTCCACCCCTACCACTCCACCTCTACCATTCCACCCCTTCCACTCCACCCCTACCACTCCACCCCTACCACTCTACCCCTACCACTCTACCCCTACCACTCTACCACTCCACCCCTACCGCTCCACCCCTACCGCTCCACCCCAACCACTCCACCCCTACCACTCCACCTCTACCACTCCACCCCTACCACTCCACCCCTACCACTCTACCACTCCACCCCTACCACTCCACCTCTACCACTCCACCCCTACCACTCCACCCCTACCACCCTACCACTCCACCCCTACCACTCCACCCCTACCACTCCACCCCTACCACTCCACCCCTACCACTCCACCCCTACCACTCCACCCCTACCACTCCACCCCTACCACTCCACCCCTACCACTCCACCCCTACCACTCCACCCCTACCACTCCACCCCTACCACTCCACCCCTACCGCTCCACCCCTGTCGCCAACTCAGAGCCTGAGCGTAAGAAAATGGTTGAAGCGACGACGCCAACAACCGGAGGCGGTGGAGGCGGTGGAGGCGGTGGAGGCGGTGGAGGCGGTGGAGGCGGTGGCGGTGGCGGTGGTGGTGGCTCGGAGTCAACTGCACAGCCGGCTCGCTCCAACAACCAGCAACAACCACCACAACAACCGCAAAAACAACAACAACAACCACAACATCAACATCCACAACAACAACAACAACCACAACAACAACCACAGCAACAACAACAACAACAACCGCCGCCAAAGATACAACTCAGTAGAGTGCCGCCCAAGGGAACGTCCACGCAGCAACAACAACAACCACAACAACCACAACAACAACCACAACAACAACCACAACAACAACCACAACAGCAACCACAACCACAACAACAACTTGGGGGTCCGGTGGTGGGGGGGTCCCCGGTGGTAGGGGGGGGCCCCCCACGAGGGGTGGGGGGCCCGGCGGGTGGTGGAGCTGTGGGCGACTCACGCAGCCTCAACGAGGAGCACTTCGTGTCCTCCATCGGTGAGTCCACCACCTCCTGGTGTGTAGTCCACTACCTCCTGGTGTTTAGTCCACCACCACCTGGTGTGTAGTCCACCACCACCTTGTGTAGTCCATCACCACCTCGTGTAGTCCATCACCACCTCGTGTAATCCACCACCACCTCGTGTAGTCCATCACCACCTCGTGTAGTCCACCACCACCTCGTGTAGTCCACCACCTCCTGGTGTGTAGTCCACCACCACCTCGTGTAGTCCACCACCACCTCGTGTAGTCCACCACCTCCTTGTGTGTAGTCCACCACCTCGTGTAGTCCACCACCACCTCGTGTAGTCCTCCACCTCGTGTAGTCCACCACCTCCTGGTGTGTAGTCCACCACCTCGTGTAGTCCACCACCTCCTGGTGTGTAGTCCATCACCTCCTGGTGTGTAGTCCACCACCTCCTGGTGTGTAGTCCACCACCTCGTGTAGTCCACCACCACCTTGTGTGTAGTCCATCACCTCCTGGTGTGTAGTCCACCACCACCTCGTGTAGTCCACCACCACCTTGTGTGTAGTCCATCACCTCCTGGTGTGTAGTCCACCACCTCGTGTAGTCCACCACCACCTTGTGTGTAGTCCACCACCTCCTACATACACGCACAGACACACACACAACAACAACAACCGCCATTCGCCACTAAGTGGCGGTGACGTCACCACGACGCTTGTGCCAGGCTATGTGCACCCTGAGGCCACGTGAAGTGTCGAACGCCCGCGGGCAGGAAGTCACGGGGCAGACCCAGGTGCCACGGGTCGACTGACTGAGATGACTGGCTGATGCACAACCTTTTCCCCCTACTGTGCCAACCTACTGTGCTTTAGCCACCCGGCGCTCCGCTCATTGTTGTGAGCGTCGCTCCTTCGCCCTCCGTTGTTGTTGGAGGGCGACTGCCTCCAACTGCCCAGTAGCGTCCTTCACGAGCCTCCTCCACAGAGGCCGATCTTGACACCGCTGGTACCAGTCATCGGCAAGTCCACTCAGCTCCACGTCCTCCTGTACCACATCACTCCATCTCTTCTCTAGCCCGTGCCGCGCCCGTTTAGCTCCCTCCATCCGACTGAACAAAAGCTGTTTCGGCATGCGATGGCTGGGCATGCGGGCTACATGACCCAGCCAATGCAGCCTTGCCTGCCGGAGGAGCTCACCGATGGGACCTTGCCCAGATCTTTCAAGGATTTGTGAGCTCCTCACACAATCCAGTCTGGTTAAACCCAGGATGGAACGTAGGCAGGCCAGCCTAAATGTTTCTAACCGGCAAAGATGTTCCATTAGGGGGGTCCACGTTTCGCAAGCGTAGAGAAGGGAGGGAATGACCGTGGCCGAGAAGACCTGAAGCTTAGTGCGGAGTGACAGACCAAGAAGTTTCCACACAGCGTTACGCAACCGATGAAAAGAAATTGCCGCTCGACTGATTCGGAGTGAGACCTCTGCTGTTAAACCGGAGCCGGTCATAAGCACACTGCCCAGGTATGGAAAACTCTCCACTCTCTCCACAACTGCCCCATCACCGATTGGGAGTTGTGGGGGTGGAGTGTCTGATGGTACAAAATACCCAGGCAGGTGCTGAGTTTTGGTGGGGCTGATGGTAAGGCCCCATCTCTTAGTGGCACGCTCCAGTCTCAGCAGCAGCGTCTCCAACTCCTCTGAATGAGCAGCTATTACCAAATCATCGGCATACATAACGTGGTTGAGCTATAGGGAGCCATCCCTTGACTGCACCTGGGCATCGATCAGCCTCCCATTATATCTCTACCATATGGAGATTCCCCCGGTACAACTATTGAAGGCTTCACCAACTACGTGGTCAAAATAGATGTTAAATAATGTGGGAGCCAGAGGACATCCCTGTCGCACCCCAAGGTGTACAGGGAATGGCTCTGACTCCCGGCCACGTAGTTTTACCCGGGCCCGCTCACCATAATGAAGGTCCTTAATGATCGTGAGCAGAGGGTCAGGTACTCCTGACCCTCTGCTCGAAGACCAACCCAGAGCCCAGCCCTACTGATGGTATCATAGGCCTTGACCAGGTCAATAAAGCAGAGATGTAGGTCTTGCTGGAATTCCCTACACCTCTGCTGTAGCAGACGGACAGAAAATATGGCATCTGTGCAGGACCGCCCTTTCCTGAAACCGCATTGGGGCTCCGCAAGCCTCTCCTCAGCGTGCCTGGCAAGGCGATGTTGAATAATCCTTGCCAGGACCTTTCCCGGCACACTGCGGAGTGAGATGCCCCTGTAGTTGTTACAGTCTGTGCGGTCCCCCTTCTTAAAGAGGGGGACCACCAGGGCATCCTTCCAGTCCTGCGGAACCCGTCCAGTGGTCCAGACTTTTGTTATGATGTCATTTAGGGCAGTCTGTGCACAAACGCCACCCTCCCTCAGCATTTTGCTTGGGAGATCATCTCTGCCCGCTGCCTTTCCTGGTCTCAGACTCCGGATCGCCTTCAGTACTTCCTCAACAGATGGCACTTCAGCCAGCCACTCACAGGGGGTGACTTCTTCCAATATTTGAGGCACCGCAGCCTCAGCAGGGTCATCCTCACTTTGTGCCACGATGTTTTCCTGGCTGAGGGATTTTCCCTCCCCCAGGACCTCACAGAAATGCTCAGCAAATCTGCAAACCTGTTCCTGGGGGTCAGAGATTGGATCACCGTTTTTTCGCCTAATGATGGTAATAGGTGTGGCGCTACAGGTTATTTTTTTTATGGAGTTAAATAGAGATTTGTGATCGTGGGCCACTGAGGCAGACTCCATCTCCTCAGCAACCCGCGACCACTACCCATCCTTGCAGTGCCTCACGGCTCTCCGAACCTCCGAGCAAAGGCTGCGGTAAGCCTCCTCATTCTCTGACGTGGGATTCTGTAGCCGATGACAGTGGGCCTGTCGCTTTTTCTCAACCATCCTGAACACCTCCTCTGTCAGCCAGGGTCTCTGGGGAGGTCTGGACCGCATACCCAAAGCAGCCATTGCAGCTGCATGAGTCACAGTCCTAAACCTCACCCATTTACCCTCGACATCAGGAGGAGTCGGGGACGATGCCAATCCCAGCCGCAAGCGATTATGAAATTCTCGTTTGCAACTTTCATCAGATAACTGAGACCAGGCCACTTTAGGTTGGAATGGGGTCCTGGGTGTACACCCCCCACCGGAGTGGAAGAATGGCAGGCGCATCTTACAGATGACTAGTCGATGGTCAGAGGGCAGATCAGCTCCACAGTAGGTTCTGGTGTCAATGACATGGGCTCGCATCCGCTGGTCTGTCACTATGTAGTCCAGCAGATGTTCTTGCTTGGACCTGGCATGCATCCATGATGTTGTGTGGATGCGCCGATGCCGGAACAGCGTGTTGGTAATTACAAGCCCATGGGCTGCACAAAAATCTAGCAGCCTCCTAACGTTGTTATTGAGCTAATCTGGCCCATGCCCTCCAGTCACTCCAGACCAGGTGCCAGCATCATGACCAACTTGGGCATTGAAGTCACCCAACATGATGACTCTATCCCGAGGGGCCACTTCAGCCAGCACCTGTGACAGGAGGTCATAGAAGGCATCTGACTCATCGGCTTTGCCTGCATCCCTCCACGGATGTTCATCTTCGGTGGGGGCATAAGTAACCACAACCACCATTCCTCGCCTCCGGTTGATGGGAAGGTGAGCCTAAAGTAGCCTTGGGCTTACAGCTTCCCACACCTCACCACCACGCTCCCACGCCCCCTTCATTCTTTTGTTCAAAAGAAGAGCCACACCCTGTTGTTTGGCAGTCTGCTGCCCCGAGTAGAGGACTGTCCACCCCTCATGGTGGCAGGAACCAGAGCCGGTCCACCGGACCTCCTGAATGCCACAGAGATCCAGGCGGCACCGGTCCAGCTCCCGACAGAGGAGTGGCAGCCTCTCCTCCGCAGTGAGCGTTCGAACATTCCACGTGGCCACCCGTAGTGGCTTTTCGTTGTTTCTGGAGGAGCCCCGAGGGTAGAGATTCAATCTCCTGGCTCCGCCAATTGGGGTTTGGCCAGGAGACGTCATAGACGCCTGGCCCCCCGGGGCCTCCGGCACAAGCTTATTAGTTACATATTTAATTCGTAGTTTAGTGGTAATTAATTGAAGGTGGAGGGGTTACCAGCCCCTCGCACCCGTCCAGAGCCCCCGTTTAGCCACTGTGGTGGACACGGACGCCACGAGAGGAGGAGCCAATCGGAATTGGCTCCTCCCCCCACAGCACTGTCCACGACAGAGTTGCCCGTCCGGCACCGCGAGGAGGTAGGGGGTTGTTTTGCCGGACACACACACTGTCACAAAGATCCCCCGTATAGCCTTAATAGACTGTAGGGGCAAGTGCTGTTAGCGAGCACCTATGAAGGCCAGAACGGTACACGAGGGGGTGGGTGGCCAGCACCACGCCCGACCGCCTTTGTCTCCCTAGTGGCGATGTTTACACACCGCACCAGGTACTCATTTGAGGCTGAGTCGACCTAGGGGAGGCCCGGGACCGGTTCAGATAATCGTCACCGGTGTTGGCCGTGAGCGGGAATCGAACCCGGGTCGCCAGGTTCATAGCGCAGCGTAGCGCTAACCACTACACCCACCGCTCCCCACACACACACTGACACACACACACTGTCACACACACACACTGTCACACACACACTGACACACACACACTGTCACACACACACTGACACACTGATTGAGTGGTGGGTGGGTGATGTCGTGGTGGTGGTGGTGGTGACGTTACAGGCACAGAGGGAGGTGGTGGTGGTGGTGACGATGGTGAGGAGGAGGAGGAGGTGGTGGTGAGGAATCGCTCGGCCCTCATCCACTCCAGCAGCCAGGAATCGGTGAGCAGCACCGTGGTGAGCTGATGATGATGGTGATCGTGCTGATGATGATGGTGCTGATGATGATGATGATCGTGCTGATGATGATGATGATCGTGCTGATGATGATGATGATGGTGCTGATGATGATGATGGTGCTGATGATGATGATGGTGATGATGGTGCTGATGATGTTGATGATGATGATGGTGCTGATGATGTTGATTATGTTGATGATTATGATGATGGTGCTGATGATGATGATGTTGAAGATGCTGCTGATGATGTTGATGTTGATGATGATGGTGCTGATGATGATGATGATGGTGCTGATGATGATGATGGTGCTGATGATGATGATGGTGATGATGGTGCTGATGATGATGATGATGGTGCTGATGATGTTGATGATGTTGATGATTATGATGATGGTGCTGATGATGATGATGTTGAAGATGCTGCTGATGATGTTGATGATGATGGTGCTGATGATGATGATGATGGTGCTGATGATGATGATGGTGCTGATGATGATGATGGTGGTGATGATGATGGTGGTGGTGCTGATGATGATGATGGTGCTGATGATGGTGCTGATGATGATGATGGTGGTGCTGATGATGATGCTGATGATGGTGCTGATAATGTTGATGAAGATGATGATGGTGCTGATGATGATGGTGCTGATAATGTTGATGAAGATGATGATGGTGCTGATGATGATGATG
>NW_027423356.1:35000-45000 GCF_048934315.1 Petromyzon marinus
TCTCACGACGTTTCGACCAACCTTATGGAAGAGGTACGTGGATGACACTTTTGTCATCTGGCCACATGGCCGGCCTGCTCTAGACCAATTCTTCGACCACATCAATTCCATACACCCAGCCATCAGATTTACCATGGAAGTCGAAATAGATGGCAAGATACCTTTTTTTGGATGTCCTAATTAAAAAGAGACCTGATGGTTCAATGAGCCACTCTGTCTACAGGAAAGCTACCCATACGGATGCTTATCTGAAACCGGATTCCCACCACCATCCATCACAGAAGAATTCTCTCATCAAGACTCTGTATCATAGAGCCCAATGCATATCCGACCAGGAACACATAAGCAGTGAACTCAAGCACGTACACCAAGCTCTTAGGGCTAATGGTTACTCCGACTATACAATCCGCAAAGCTATCACTCAAACCATGAAGAAGAACCCTCTTGAGGAGCCTTTCAAAACCATCACTTTACCCTACATTGCTGGGATCACAAAAAAGATCTCCAAAATCTTGAATAAACACAAGATCCAGGTCCGTTTCAACACATTACATAAAATCCGTGATCTGGTTCCGTCTGTAAAAGATGTGATTCCGGACATACAATACCCTGGTGTCTACAAACTAAGTTGCCTCTGTGGTAGTAGTTACATTGGAGAAACCAAACGCCATATCTCGGACCGCATTCGTGAACATAAAGCAGACCTTAAACACGGTAGGACCAACACCTCGGCCGTAGCAGATCATTGTTCTAATTCAGTAGGCTCACATGCCATTGACTTTTCCAAGACGGAGGTTCTTTGTAAGCCATCTGGCTTCCATGAGAGATTCGTTCATGAGGCTATCCACATATACAAACACAGAGACAATTTCAACCGAGAAGATGGATTCTATCTTAGCAATCATTGGAAAGATTTGATAAATCATTTCAGTTCTTGATTGATTGTTCACGCTTACAGTGGCTTTCAGACAGCATACATAAAAACAAATTTCGTCTCCCCCCTCCTCTTTTCAAAAAATAGATGGACTAGTCCTGGCAAACTGCCAATCGTTGCGCGTGACGCAAACGTTATTTATATATATAAATAAATATGACGTTTTCAAAATAAATTTATGCAAACCGACACACCTGATGATGACCGTTTGAGTTGTGGTCGAAACGTCGTGAGAATTTTTTATTGTTTTATATATATTTTGTTATTTTGTTGTTTCTCTTCAACGTGACTTTACCGAAAAAACTAAGAATATGTTGATGATGTTGTTGATGTTTCTGATGTGGAGTGATGATGATGTTGTTGATTTGGAGTGATGTTGTTGATGTTGTTGATGGTGTTGATGTGGAGTGTTGTTGATGTTGTTGATGTTGTTGATGATGATGATGTTGATGTTGTTGATGTTGATGATGTTGATGTTGTTGATGTTGTTGTTGATATTGTTGTTGATGTGGAGTGATGATGTTGATGTGGAGTGATGTTGTTGATGTTGTTGATGTTGTTGAGTGATGTTGAGTGATGTTGTTGATGTTGTTGATGTTGTTGAGTGATGTTGTTGTTGTGGAGTGATGTTGATGTTGTTGATGTTGTTGATGTTGTTGAGTGATGTTGATGTTGTTGATGTTGTTGATGTTGTTGAGTGATGTTGTTGATGTTGTTGATGTTGTTGAGTGATGTTGTTGAGTGATGTTGTTGATGTTGTTGATGTTGTTGTTGATGTTGTTGTTGATGTTGTTGTTGATGTTGATGATGTTGCTGTTGTTTTTGATGTTGTTGATGTTGTTGAGTGATGTTGATGTTGTTGAGTGATGTTGTTGATGTTGTTGTTTTGTTGTTGTTGTTGTTGATGTTGTTGATGTTGTTGATGTTGTTGTTGTTGATGTTGATGATGTTGTTGTTGATGTTGTTGATGTTGTTGATGTTGTTGAGTGATGTTGTTGAGTGATGTTGTTGATGTTGTTGATGTTGTTGAGTGATGTTGTTGATGTTGTTGTTGTTTTGTTGTTGTTGTTGTTGATGTTGTTGTTGTTGTTGATGTTGTTGATGTTGTTGTTGTTGTTGATGTTGTTGATGTTGTTGTTGTTGATGTTGATGATGTTGTTGTTGATGTTGTTGATGTTGTTGATGTTGTTGAGTGATGTTGTTGAGTGATGTTGTTGATGTTGTTGAGTGATGTTGTTGATGTTGTTGTTGTTTTGTTGTTGTTGTTGATGTTGTTGATGTTGTTGTTATTGTTGATGTTGTTGATGTTGTTGTTGTTGATGTTGATGATGTTGTTGTTGATGTTGTTGATGTTGTTGATGTTGTTGAGTGATGTTGTTGAGTGATGTTGTTGATGTTGTTGAGTGATGTTGTTGATGTTGTTGTTGTTTTGTTGTTGTTGTGGAGGTGTCTGCGATGGAGCTGGGTGGATCTGAGCTCCGTGACCGCGACGCCACCAGAGTCTACCTCTACGAGGGCCTTCTGGGTAATCACATCACCATGACTACCATCACCATGACTACCATCACCATGACTACCATCACTACCATCACTACCAGAGTCTACCTCTACGAGGGCCTTCTGGGTAATCACATCATCACCATGACTACCATCACCATGACTACCATCACCATGACTACCATCACCATGACTACCATCACTACCATCACCACCAGAGTCTACCTCTACGAGGGCCTTCTGGGTAATCACATCATCACCATGACTACCATCACCATGACTACCATCACCATCACCATGACTACCATCACTACCATGACTACCATCACCACCAGAGTCTACCTCTACGAGGGCCTTCTGGGTAATCACATCATCACCATGACTACCATCACCATGACTACCATCACCATCACCATGACTACCATCACCATGACTACCATCACCACCAGAGTCTACCTCTACGAGGGCCTTCTGGGTAATCACATCATCACCATGACTACCATCACCATGACTACCATCACCATCACCATGACTACCATCACCATGACTACCATCACCACCAGAGTCTACCTCTACGAGGGCCTTCTGGGTAATCACATCACCATGACTACCATCACCATGACTACCATCACCATCACCATGACTACCATCACCATCACCATGACTACCATCACTACCATCACCACCAGAGTCTACCTCTACGAGGGCCTTCTGGGTAATCACATCATCACCATGACTACCATTACCATGACTACCATCACCATGACTACCATCACCATGACTACCATCACCATCACCATGACTACCATCACCATCACCATGACTACCATCACCACCAGAGTCTACCTCTACGAGGGCCTTCTGGGTAATCACATCATCACCATGACCACCATCACCATGACCACCATCACCATGACCACCATCACCATGACCACCATCACCATGACCACCATCACCATGACCACCATCACCATGACCACCATCACCATGACCACCATCACCATGACTACCATCACCATGACTACCATCACCATGACTACCATCACCATCACCACCAGAGTCTACCTCTACGAGGGCCTTCTGGGTAATCACATCATCACCATGACTACCATCACCATGACTACCATCACCATCACCATGACTACCATCACCATCACCATGACTACCATCACTACCATCACCACCAGAGTCTACCTCTACGAGGGCCTTCTGGGTAATCATATCATCACCATGACTACCATCACCATGACTACCATCACCATGACTACCATCACCATCACCATGACTACCATCACCACCAGAGTCTACCTCTACGAGGGCCTTCTGGGTAATCACATCATCACCATGACTACCATCACTAACACCATCACTACCATGACTACCATCACCATGACTACCATCACTCACACCATCACTACCATCACTACTATCACCATGACTACCATCACCATGACTACCATCACTAACACCATCACTACCATGACTACCATCACCATGACTACAATCACTCACACCATCACTACCATCACTACCATCACCATGACTACCATCACCGTCACCATCACTACCATCACCATCACCACCAGAGTCTACCTCTACGAGGGCCTTCTGGGGAATCACATCACCATGACTACCATCACTAACACCATCACTAACACCATCATCACCACCATCACCACCATCACTAACACCATCACCACCATCACCACCATCACTAACACCATCACCACCATCACTAACAACACCATCACTACCATCACTAACACCATCATCACTACCATCACCACCATCACTAACACCATCACCATCATCACCACCATCACCACCATCACCACCATCTCCCTGTGTCTCCCTGCCTTTCTGTCTCTCCATGTCTCCGTGCCTCCGTGGCTGTGTCTCCATGTGTCTTCGTGTCTCCGTGTCCCTGTGTCTGTGTGTCTGTGTGTGTCTCTGTGTGTCTCCGTGTGTCCCCATGTGTCTTCGTGTCCCCGTGTCTACGTGTCCTTGTGTCTGTGTGTCTCCGTGTCCCCGTGTGTCCCCGTGTCTAACGTGTCTAATGTGTCTAATGTGTCTCCGTGTCTACGTGTCTCCGTGTCCCTGTGTCTCCATGTGTCTCCGTGTGTCTCCGTGTCCCCGTGTCTCCGTGTGTCTCCGTGTCCCCGTGTCCCCGTGTGTCCGTGTCCCCGTGTGTCTGTGTCCCTGTGTCTGTGCGTCTCCGTGTGTCCCCATGTGTCTCCGTGTCTACGTGTCTCCGTGTGTCTCCGTGTCTCTGTGTGTCTACGTGTCTCCGTGTGTCTCCGTGTCTCTGTGTGTCCCCATGTATCTCCATGTGTCTCCGTGTGTCCCCGTGTGTCTCTGTGTGTCTCCATGTGTCTCCGTGTGTCTCCATGTGTCCCCATGTGTCTCCGTGTGTCTCTGTGTGTCCCCATGTGTCTCCGTGTGTCCCCATGTGTCCCCGTGTGTCTCCGTGTGTCTCCGTGTGTCCCCGTGTGTCTCCGTGTGTCTCCGTGTGTCTCCGTGTCTCCGTGTGTCTCCGTGTCTCCGTGTGTCTCCGTGTCTCCGCGTGTCCCCATGTGTCTCCGTGTGTCTCCGTGTCTCCGTGTGTCTCCGTGTCTCCGCGTGTCCCCATGTGTCTCCGTGTGTCCCCATGTGTCTCCGTGTGTCTCCGTGTGTCTCCGTGTCTCCGCGTGTCCCCATGTGTCTCCGTGTCTCCGCGTGTCCCCATGTGTCTCCGTGTCCCCATGTGTCTCTGTGTCTCCGTGTCCCCGTGTGTCCCCATGTGTCTCTGTGTCCCCATGTGTCCCCGTGTGTCCCCATGTGTCTCTGTGTCTCCGTTTGTCTCCGTGTGTCCCCATGTGTCTCCGTGTCCCCATGTTTCTCCGTGTCTCTGTGTGTCTCTGTGTGTCTCCGTGTGTCTCCGCGTGTCCCCATGTGTCTCCGTGTCTCCGCGTCTCAGGGAGAGATCGCTTCTCCGTATGGGACCAGCTGGAGGAGGCTGCCATGGAAACATTCTCTCTGAGTAACCACGTTACCGTAGCAACCGTTTCCACGGACACCGCTGCTAGGATACCGTTTACCATGGCAACCAACGATGCGGCCAAACCAATGCGACTGTTACCGTGGCAACTGATGAAACGGCCAGGCCATAGCAACTGTTACCATGACAACTGATGATACGTGCAGGCCGTAGGAACTGTTACCAAGCCCCCGCCCTCCCCCCGTTGCTAGGATACCGTTACCATGGTAACGCATTTTTTGCGGTGTCCGTACTTTGTGTTGCTGGTGACTCTGTGTTGCATGCTGTGTGTGCTGTGATGTGGTGTGACTTTGTGTTGCTAGTGACTTTGTGTTGCTAGTGACTTTGTGTTGCATGCTGTGTGTGCTGTGTTGTGGTGTCACTTTGTGTTGCTAGTGACTTTGTGTTGCTAGTGACTTTGTGTTGCATGCTGTGTGTGTTGTGTTGTGGTGTGACTTTGTGTTGCTAGTGACTTTGTGTTGCTAGTGACTTTGTGTTGCATGCTGTGTGTGCTGTGTTGTGGTGTCACTTTGTGTTGCTAGTGACTTTGTGTTGCTAGTGACTTTGTGTTGCATGCTGTGTGTGTTGTGTTGTGGTGTGACTTTGTGTTGCTAGTGACTTTGTGTTGCTAGTGACTTTGTGTTGCATGCTGTGTGTGTTGTGTTGTGGTGTCACTCTGTGTTGCTAGTGACTTTGTGTTGCTAGTGACTTTGTGTTGCATGCTGTGTGTGTTGTGGTGTGACTTTGTGTTGCTAGTGACTTTGTGTTGCTAGTGACTTTGTGTTACATGCTGTGTGTGTTGTGTTGTGGTGTCACTTTGTGTTGCTAGTGACTTTGTGTTGCTAGTGACTTTGTGTTGCTAGTGACTTTGTGTTGCATGCTGTGTGTGCTGTGTTGTGTTACTAGTGACTTTGTGTTGCTAGTGACTTTGTGTCGTTCTGTGTGTGTTGTGTTGTGACTTTGTGTTGCTAGTGACTTTGTGTTGCTAGTGACTTTGTGTTGCTAGTGACTTTGTGTTGCTAGTGACTTTGTGTTGCATGCTGTGTGTGTTGTGTTGTGGTGTCACTTTGTGTTGCTAGTGACTTTGTGTTGCTAGTGACTTTGTGTTGCTAGTGACTTTGTGTTGCTAGTGACTTTGTGTTGCTAGTGACTTTGTGTTGTGTTGCTAGTGACTTTGTGTTGCTAGTGACTTTGTGTTGTGTTGCTAGTGACTTTGTGTTGCTATTGACTTTGTGTTGTGTTGCTAGTGACTTTGTGTTGTGTTGCTAGTGACTTTGTGTTGCTAGTGACTTTGTGTTGCATGCTGTGTGTGCTGTGATGTGGTGTGACTTTGTGTTGCTAGTGACTTTGTGTTGTGTTGCTAGTGACTTTGTGTTGCTAGTGACTTTGTGTTGCATGATGTGTGTGTTGTGACTTTGTGTTGCTAGTGACTTTGTGTTGCATGCTGTGATGTGTTGTGACTTCGTGTTGCATGCTGTGATGTGTGAGTGATAGTGAGTATATTATATTGATGAGTGAGTGGTGGTGAGTGAGTGAGTGGGTGAGTGCGTGGTGAGCGAGTGGGTGAGTAAGTGGGTGAGTGACTGCGTGGTGAGGGAGTGGGTGAGTGAGTGCGTGGTGAGCGAGTGGGTGAGTAAGTGCGGTGAGTGACTGCGTGGTGAGGGAGTGGGTGAGTGAGTGCGTGGTGAGCGAGTGGGTGAGTAAGTGCGGTGAGTGACTGCGTGGTGAGGGAGTGGGTGAGTGAGTGCGTGGTGAGCGAGTGGGTGAGTAAGTGCGGTGAGTGAGTGAGTCCGTGGTGAGCGGTGAGCGAGTGGGTGAGTGAGTGCGTGGGTGAGCGAGTGGGTGAGTAAGTGCGGTGAGTGTATGGTGAGCGAGTGGGTGAGTGAGTGAGCGAGTGGGTGAGCGAGTGGGTGAGTGAGTGAGTGGGTAAGTGAGTGCGTGGTGAGCGAGTGGGTGAGTGAGCGAGTGGGTGAGCGAGTGGGTGAGCGAGTGGGTGAGTGAGTGCGTGGTGAGGGAGTGGGCGAGTGAGTGGTGAGTGAGCGAGTGGGTGAGTGAGCGAGTGGGTGGTGAGTGAGCGAGTGGGTGAGCGAGCGAGTGCGTGGTGAGTGTGTGGTGAGTGCGTGGTGAGTGTGTGGTGAGTGAGTGTATGGTGAGTGAGTGTGTGGTGAGTGTGGTGAGTGAGTGAGTGTGTGGTGAGAGTGTGGTGAGTGTGTGGTGAGTGTGGTGAGTGTGTGGTGAGTGTGTGGTGAGTGAGTGTGGTGAGTGTGGTGAGTGAGTGGTGAGTAAGTGTGGTGAGTGTGGTGAGTGAGTGGTGAGTGAGTGTGGTGAGTGAGTGGTGAGTAAGTGTGGTGAGTGTGGTGAGTGAGTGGTGAGTGAGTGTGGTGAGTGTGGTGAGTGAGTGTGGTGAGTGTGGTGAGTGAGTGGTGAGTAAGTGTGGTGAGTAAGTGTGGTGAGTGTGGTGAGTGTGGTGAGTGAGTGGTGAGTGAGTGGTGAGTAAGTGTGGTGAGTGAGTGGTGAGTAAGTGTGGTGAGTGTGGTGAGTGAGTGGTGAGTGAGTGGTGAGTGAGTGGTGAGTAAGTGTGGTGAGTGAGTGGTGAGTGAGTGGTGAGTGAGTGGTGAGTAAGTGAGTGTGGTGAGTGAGTGGTGAGTGAGTGTGGTGAGTGAGTGGTGAGTAAGTGTGGTGAGTGAGTGGTGAGTAAGTGTGGTGAGTGTGGTGAGTGAGTGGTGAGTGAGTGGTGAGTGAGTGGTGAGTAAGTGTGGTGAGTGTGGTGAGTAAGTGTGGTGAGTGAGTGTGGTGAGTGAGTGGTGAGTGTATGGTGAGTGTGGTGAGTGAGTGGTGAGTAAGTGTGGTGAGTGTGGTGAGTGTGTGGTGAGTGAGTGTGGTGAGTGAGTGGTGAGTAAGTGTGGTGAGTGAGTGGTGAGTGAGTGGTGAGTAAGTGTGGTGAGTGAGTGTGGTGAGTGAGTGGTGAGTGTATGGTGAGTGTGGTGAGTGAGTGGTGAGTAAGTGAGTGTGGTGAGTGAGTGGTGAGTGAGTGGTGAGTGAGTGGTGAGTGAGTGGTGAGTGAGTGGTGAGTAAGTGTGGTGAGTGAGTGAGTGGTGAGTAAGTGTGGTGAGTGAGTGGTGAGTGAGTGGTGAGTGAGTGGTGAGTAAGTGTGGTGAGTGAGTGGTGAGTAAGTGTGGTGAGTGTGTGGTGAGTGAGTGGTGAGTGTGGTGAGTGAGTGGTGAGTGTGTGGTGAGTGAGTGGTGAGTGAGTGTGGTGAGTGAGTGGTGAGTAAGTGTGGTGAGTGTGGTGAGTGAGTGGTGAGTGAGTGTGGTGAGTGAGTGGTGAGTAAGTGTGGTGAGTGTATGGTGAGTGTGGTGAGTGAGTGGTGAGTGAGTGGTGAGTAAGTGTGGTGAGTGAGTGGTGAGTGTGGTGAGTGAGTGGTGAGTAAGTGTGGTGAGTGTGCCCTCAGGTAAGGAACGCTCCACGCTATGGGACCAGGCGGCCTTCTGGGAATCGGCCTTCCTGGACGCCGTCTCTCAGGAGAGGGAGGCCCTCGGCATGGACAGAGGCCTACGGGACATGATGGAGCGGTGAGCTCACCACCACCGCTCACCACCACCGCCACCGCCGCTCACCACCGCCACCGCCGCTCACCATCACCACCAACACCACTCACCAACGCCGCTCACCATCACCGCCGCCGCTCACCATCGCCAACGACACTCACCACCACCGCCGCCGCTCACCAACGACACTCACCACCACCACCACCACAGCCGCCACTCACCATCACCGACTGCTCACCACCGCCGCCGCTCACCACCGTAGCTTCTCACCATCACCGCCGCTCACCACCGTAGCTGCTCACCATCACCGCCGCTCACCAACACCACCGCTCACCACCGTAGCTTCTCACCATCACCACCGCTCACCAACACCGCCGCCGCTCACCACCGTAGCTTCTCACCATCACCGCCGCTCACCACCGTAGCCGCTCACCATCACCGCCGCTCACCACCGTAGCTTCTCACCATCACCGCCGCTCACCATCACCGCCGCTCACCATCACCGCCGCTCACCATCACCACCGCTCACCAACACCGCCGCCGCTCACCACCGTAGCTGCTCACCATCACCGCCGCTCACCACCACCGCTCACCGCCAGCATTCCTAGGGGAGAGACCTCCTGTCTGTGGTGACCGTGGTGACGGTGACCGTGGTGACAGTGACCGTGGTGACGGTAACCGTGGTGACGGTAACCGTGGTGACGCTGCAGGTACTCGTCGCTAGGGGAGAGCGAGAGGAAGAGGCTGGAGGAGGAGGAGGACCACCTCCTGTCTGTGCTGCTACACAACATGGTGGCATTCATGAACGTCATGAAGGTGACGGGGGACGGGTGGTGGTGCTGGTGGTAGTGGCATTGGTGGTGCTGGTGGTGGTGGTAGTGACATTGGTGGTGGTGGTGACATTGGTGGTGGTGGTGACATTGATGGTGACATTGGTGGTGGTGGTGGCATTGGTGGTGGTGGTGGTGACATTGGTGGTGACATTGATGGTGACATTGGTGGTGG
>NW_027423356.1:50000-52500 GCF_048934315.1 Petromyzon marinus
GAGGTAGTTGACGAGGTAGTTGAGGAGGTAGTTGAGGAGGTAGTTAATGAGGTAGTCACTGTGGTAGTTGAGGAGGTAGTTGATGAGGTAGTCACCGTGGTAGTTGAGGTAGTTAATGAGGTAGTTGATGAGGTAGTTAATGAGGTAGTCAGGTAGTTAATGAGGTAGTTAATGAGGTAGTTGATGAGGTAGTCACCGTGGTAGTTGAGGTAGTTAATGAGGTAGTTAATGAGATAGTTAACGAGGTAGTTGACGAGGTAGTTGATGAGGTAGTTGATGAGGTAGTTGATGAGGTAGTTAACGAGGTAGTTGATGAGGTAGCTGAGGAGGTAGTTGATGAGGTAGTCACCGTGGTAGTTGAGGTAGTTAACGAGGTAGTTAATGAGGTAGTTAATGAGGTAGTTAACGAGGTAGTTGATGAGGTAGTTGATGTGGTAGTTGATGAGGTAGTAAATGAGGTGGTTGATGAGGTAGTCACCGTGGTAGTTGAGGTAGTTAACGTGGTAGTTAATGAGGTAGTTAATGAGGTAGTTAACGAGGTAGTTGATGAGGTAGTTGATGAGGTAGTTAATGAGGTGGTTGATGAGGTAGTCACCGTGGTAGTTGAGGTAGTTGATGAGGTAGTTGATGAGGTAGTTGATGAGGTAGTCGCCGTGGTAGTTAGGTAGTTGAGGAGGTAGTTGATGAGGTAGTTAATGAGGTAGTTAATTAGGTAGTTAGCTAGTTGATGAGGTAGTTGATGAGGTAGTTGATGAGGTAGTTAATGAGGTAGTCACCGTGGTAGTTGAGGAGGTAGTTAATGAGGTAGTCACCGTGGTAGTTGAGGAGGTAGTTAATGAGGTAGTTAACGAGGTAGTTGATGAGGTAGTCACCGTGGTAGTTGAGGAGGTAGTTAATGAGGTAGTTAACGAGGTAGTTGATGAGGTAGTCACCGTGGTAGTTGAGGAGGTAGTTAAGGAGGTAGTTAACGAGGTAGTTGAAGTAGTTGATGAGGTAGTTTAGTTAATGAGGTAGTTGATGAGGTAGTTGACGAGGTAGTTGATGAGGTAGCTGAGGAGGTAGTTAACGAGGTAGTTGATGAGGTAGTTAACGAGGTAGTTGAAGTAGTTGATGAGGTAGTTTAGTTAATGAGGTAGTTGATGAGGTAGTTGACGAGGTAGTTGAGGAGGTAGTTGATGAGGTAGTTAATGAGGTAGTCACTGTGGTAGTTGAGGAGGTAGTTGATGAGGTAGTCACCGTGGTAGTTGAGGTAGTTAATGAGGTAGTTAATGAGGTAGTTAATGAGGTAGTCAGGTAGTTAATGAGGTAGTTAATGAGGTAGTTGATGAGGTAGTTGATGAGGTAGTTAGGTAGTTAATGAGGTTGTTGATGAGGTAGTTGATGAGGTAGTTGACGAGGTAGTTGATGAGGTAGTTAGGTAGTTAATGAGGTTGTTGATGAGGTAGTTAACGAGGTAGTTGAGGAGGTAGTTAATGAGGTAGTTAATGAGGTAGTTGATGAGGTAGTTGACGAGGTAGTTGATGAGGTAGTTAACGAGGTAGTTGATGAGGTAGTTAATGAGGTAGTTGATGAGGTAGTCACCGTGGTAGTTGAGGTAGTTGATGAGGTAGTTAATGAGGTAGTTGATGAGGTAGTTGATGAGGTAGTTAATGAGGTAGTTAACGAGGTAGTTGATGAGGTAGCTGAGGAGGTAGTTAACGAGGTAGTTGATGAGGTAGTTGATGAGGTAGTTGATGAGGTAGTCACCGTGGTAGTTGAGGTAGTTGATGAGGTAGTTAATGAGGTAGTTGATGAGGTAGTTAATGAGGTAGTTAATGAGGTAGTTAATGAGGTAGTTAACGAGGTAGTTGATGAGGTAGCTGAGGAGGTAGTTGACGAGGTAGTTGATGAGGTAGTTGATGAGGTAGTTAGGTAGTTAATGAGGTAGTTGATGAGGTAGTTGACGAGGTAGTTAGGTAGTTGATGAGGTAGTTGATGAGGTAGTTGACGAGGTAGTTGATGAGGTAGTTAGGTAGTTGATGAGGTAGTTGATGAGGTAGTTGACGAGGTAGTTGATGAGGTAGTTGATGAGGTAGTTGAAGTAGTTGATGAGGTAGTTGACGAGGTAGTTAACGAGGTAGTTAATGAGGTAGTCACCGTGGTAGTTAGGTAGTTGATGAGGTAGTTGATGAGGTAGTTGACGAGGTAGTTGAGGAGGTAGTTAATGAGGTAGTTGATGAGGTAGTTGATGAGGTAGTTGATGAGGTAGTTGATGAGGTAGTCGCCGTGTTTGTGTTGCAGAGTTCGCGCTGCGTGCGACTGAAACAACGACCCAGCCGTCAGCTGAAGAAGCAGACGTTTGTGGTGCATTCTGGGACAGACACGGACGGGGACATGTACTTCATGGAGGTACCAACATCACGTACCACCAACATCATTATCACGTACCATCATCACCACCATCACCACCATCACTAGCCGTCAGCTGAAGAAGCAGACATTTGTGGTGCATGCTGGGACA
>NW_027423356.1:57500-65000 GCF_048934315.1 Petromyzon marinus
GAAGGTGTGTGTCTGTGTGGCGGTGTGTGTGTGTCTGTGTGTCTGTGTGTGTCTGTGTGTGTCTGTGTGTCTGTGTGTGTGTGTGGAGGAGACACGGGGCAGAGACGCAGCTCAACAAGTTCTATACCAAGAAGGTGTGTGTGTCTCTGTCTGTGTGTGTGTCTGTGTGTGTCTGTGTGTGTCTCTGTGTGTGTGTCTATGTGTGTGTGTCTGTGTGTCTGTGTGTGTGTCTGTGTGTGTCTGTGGCGGTGTGTGTGTGTGTGTCTGTGTGTGTGTGGAGGAGACACGGGGCAGAGACGCAGCTCAACAAGTTCTATACCAAGAAGGTGTGTGTCTGTGTCTGTGTGTGTGTTTGTGTGTGTCTGTGTGTGTGTCTGTGTGTGTCTGTGTGTGTCTGTGTGTGTGTCTATGTGTGTGTCTGTGTGTGTCTGTGTCTGTGTGTGTGTTTGTCTGTGTGTGTGTCTCTGTCTGTGTGTGTCTATGTGTGTCTCTGCCTGTGGAGGAGACACGGGGCAGAGACGCAGCTCAACAAGTTCTATACCAAGAAGGTGTGTGTCTGTGTGTGTGTCTGTGTGTCTGTGTGTGTGTCTGTGTGTGTGCCTGTGTGTGTGTGTGGAGGAGACACGGGGCAGAGACGCAGCTCAACAAGTTCTATACCAAGAAGGTGTGTGTCTGTGTGTGGCGGTGTGTTTGTCTGTGTGTGTCTGTGTGTCTCTGTCTGTGTGTGTGTGTGTCTGTGTGTGTCTATGTGTGTCTCTGTGTGTGTGTGTCTCTGCCTGTGGAGGAGACACGGGGCAGAGACGCAGCTCAACAAGTTCTATACCAAGAAGGTGTGTGTCTGTGTGTGGCGGTGTGTGTCTGTGTGTGTGTGTCTATGTGTGTTTCTGTGTGTGTGTGTGTGTCTGTGTGTGTGTGTCTATGTGTGTGTCTGTGTGTCTGTGTCTGTGTGTGTGTCTGTGTGTGTGTGTGGAGGAGACACGGGGCAGAGACGCAGCTCAACAAGTTCTATACCAAGAAGGTGTGTGTCTGTGTGTGGTGGTGTGTAGCGGTGTGTGTGTGTCTGTGTGTGTGTCTGTGGAGGAGACACGGGGTAGAGACGCAGCTCAACAAGTTCTATACCAAGAAGGTGTGTGTCTGTGTGTGTCTGTGTGTCTGTGTCTGTGTGTGTCTGTGTGTGTGTCTGTGTGTGTGTCTGTGTGTGTGTCTGTGTGTGTCTGTGTGTCTGTGTCTGTGTGTGTCTGTGTGTGTGTCTGTGTGTGTGTCTGTGTGTGTGTCTGTGTGTGTGTCTGTGTGTGTGTGTGGAGGAGACACGGGGCAGAGACGCAGCTCAACAAGTTCTATACCAAGAAGGTGTGTCTGTGTGTGTGGCGGTGTGTGTCTGTGTGTGGCGGTGTGTGTGTGTGGAGGAGACACGGGGCAGAGACGCAGCTCAACAAGTTCTATACCAAGAAGGTGTGTGTCTGTGTGTGGCGGTGTGTCTGTGTGTGTCTGTGTGTGTGTGTCAGTGTGTGTGTCTGTGTGTGTGTTTGGAGGAGACACGGGGCAGAGACGCAGCTCAACAAGTTCTATACCAAGAAGGTGTGTGTCTGTGTGTGTCTGTGTGTGTCTGTGTGTGTCTGTGTGTGTCTGTGTGTCTCTGTGTGTCTATGTGTGTGTCTGTGTGTGTGTGTCTGTGTGGGTATCTAAGTCTCTGTGTGTGTCTGTGTGTGTGTGTGTGTCACAGTGCCGGGAGCTGTACTACTGTGTGTGTCTCTGTATCTAAGTCTCTGTGTGTGTGTGTCTAAGTGTGTGTGTCTGTGTGTCTGTGTGTGTGTGTGTCACAGTGCCGGGAGCTGTACTACTGTGTGTGTGTCTCTGTATCTAAGTCTCTGTGTGTGTGTCTAAGTGTGTGTGTCTAAGTGTGTCTGTGTGTCTGTCTGTGTGTGTGTGTCACAGTGCCGGGAGCTGTACTACTGTGTGTGTGTGTATCTAAGTCACTGTGTGTGTCTGTGTGTCTGTGTATCTAAGTCTCTGTGTGTGTGTCTGTTTGTGTGTGTGTCTGTGTGTGTGTGTGTCACAGTGCCAGGAGCTGTACTACTGTGTGTCTGTGTGTGTTTAAGTGTGTGTGTGTCTGTGTGTGTGTGTGTGTCTGTGTGTGTGTCTGTGTGTCACAGTACCGGGAGCTGTACTACTGTGTGTCTGTGTGTATCTAAGTGTGTGTGTGTCTGTGTGTGTGTGTGTGAGTGTCACAGTGCCGGGAGCTGTACTACTGTGTGTGTCTGTGTGTGTCTCTGTGTGTGTGTATCTAAGTGTGTCTGTGTGTGTCTCTGTGTGTGTGTATCTAAGTGTGTGTGTGTGTCTTTCTGTGTGTGTGTCTGTGTGTGTGTATCTAAGTCTCTGTGTGTATGTGTGTCACAGTGCCGGGAGCTGTACTACTGTGTGTGTGTCTCTGTATCTAAGTCTCTGTGTGTGTGTCTAAGTGTGTGTGTGTGTGTGTCTGCGTGTGTGTGTGTGTGTGTCACAGTGCCGGGAGCTGTACTACTGTGTGTGTGTGTCTGTGTGTGTCTGTGTGTGTGTGTGTGTGTCTAAGTGTGTGTGTCTGTGTGGCTGTGTGTATGTCTTTGTGTCACAGTGCCGGGAGCTGTACTACTGTGTGTGTGTGTGTCTAAGTGTGTGTGTGTGTCTAAGTGTGTGTGTGTCTGTGTGTGTGTGTGTCACAGTGCCGGGAGCTGTACTACTGTGTGTGTGTGTGTCTAAGTGTGTGTGTGTCTGTGTGTCTGTGTGTGTGTCACAGTGCCGGGAGCTGTACTACTGTGTGTGTGTGTCTAAGTGTGTGTGTGTGTCTAAGTGTGTGTGTGTCTGTGTGTGTCACAGTGCCGGGAGCTGTACTACTGTGTGTGTGTGTCTGTGTGTGTCTGTGTGTGTGTGTGTGTCTAAGTGTGTGTGTCTGTGTGTCTGTGTGTGTGTGTGTCACAGTGCCGGGAGCTGTACTACTGTGTGTCTGTGTGTCTAAGTGTGTGTGTCTGTGTCTGTGTGTCTGTGTGTGTGTCACAGTGCCGGGAGCTGTACTACTGTGTGTCTGTGTGTCTAAGTGTGTGTGTCTGTGTCTGTGTGTCTGTGTGTGTGTCACAGTGCCGGGAGCTGTACTACTGTGTGTGTGTGTGTGTGTCTAAGTGTGTGTGTCTGTGTGTGTGTGTGTCACAGTGCCGGGAGCTGTACTACTGTGTGTCTGTGTGTGTCTAAGTGTGTGTGTGTGTCTAAGTGTGTGTGTCTGTGTGTATGTCTTTGTGTCACAGTGCCAGGAGCTGTACTACTGTGTGTTTGTGTGTGTCTAAGTCTGTGTGTGTCTAAGTGTGTGTGTGTCTGTGTGTGTCTGTGTGTGTGTGTGTGTGTCACAGTGCCGGGAGCTGTACTACTGTGTGTGTCTGTGTGTATCTAAGTCTCTGTGTGTGTGTGTCTAAGTGTGTGTGTGTCTGTGTGTGTGTGTCACAGTGCCGGGAGCTGTACTACTGTGTGTGTGTGTGTGTATCTAAGTGTGTGTGTGTCTGTGTGTGTCTAAGTGTGTGTATCTAAGTGTGTGTGTGTGTGTCTGCGTGTGTGTGTGTGTGTGTCACAGTGCCGGGAGCTGTACTACTGTGTCTGTGTGTGTCTTAGTGTGTGTGTGTGTCTAAGTGTGTGTGTCTGTGTGTCTGTGTGTCTAAGTGTGTGTGTCTGTGTTTGTGTGTGTCACAGTGCCGGGAGCTGTACTACTGTGTGTGTCTGTGTGTGTGTCTGTGTGTGTGTGTGTCTAAGTGTGTGTGTCTGTGTGTCTGTGTGTGTGTGTGTCTGTGTGTGTGTCTGTGTGTGTGTGTCACAGTGCCGGGAGCTGTACTACTGTGTGTCTGTGTGTGTCTAAGTGTGTGTGTGTGTCTAAGTGTGTGTGTCTGTGTGTGTGTGTCTGTGTGTGTCACAGTGCCGGGAGCTGTACTACTGTGTGTGTGTCTCTGTGTGTGTGTGTCTGTGTGTCTAAGTGTGTGTGTGTGTCTAAGTGTGTGTGTGTGTCTCTGTGTGTCACAGTGCCGGGAGCTGTACTACTGTGTGTGTGTGTCTGTCTAAGTGTGTGTGTCTGTGTGTGTGTGTGTGTATCTAAGTGTGTGTGTGTGTCTGTCTGTGTGTGTGTCTGTGTGTGTCACAGTGCCGGGAGCTGTACTACTGTGTGTGTGTGTCTAAGTGTGTGTGTGTGTCTAAGTGTGTATGTGTCTGTGTGTGTCACAGTGCCGGGAGCTGTACTACTGTGTGTGTCTGTGTGTATCTAAGTCTCTGTGTGTGTGTGTGTCTAAGTGTGTGTGTCTGTGTGTCTGTGTGTGTGTGTGTCACAGTGCCGGGAGCTGTACTACTGTGTGTCTGTGTGTCTAAGTGTGTGTGTCTGTGTCTGTGTGTCTGTGTGTGTGTCACAGTGCCGGGAGCTGTACTACTGTGTGTGTGTGTGTGTCTAAGTGTGTGTGTCTGTGTGTGTGTGTGTGTCACAGTGCCGGGAGCTGTACTACTGTGTGTCTGTGTGTGTCTAAGTGTGTGTGTGTGTCTAAGTGTGTGTGTCTGTGTGTATGTCTTTGTGTCACAGTGCCGGGAGCTGTACTACTGTGTGTTTGTGTGTGTCTAAGTCTGTGTGTGTGTCTGTGTCTGTGTGTGTGTGTGTCTAAGTGTGTGTGTGTCTGTGTGTGTCTGTGTGTGTCTGTGTGTGTTTGTCTGTGTGTCACAGTGCCGGGAGCTGTACTACTGTGTGTGTCTGTGTGTATCTAAGTCTCTGTGTGTGTGTGTGTCTAAGTGTGTGTGTGTCTGTGTGTGTGTGTGTCACAGTGCCGGGAGCTGTACTACTGTGTGTGTGTGTGTGTGTCTAAGTGTGTGTGTGTCTGTGTGTGTCTGTGTGTGTCTGCGTGTGTGTGTGTGTGTCACAGTGCCGGGAGCTGTACTACTGTGTGTCTGTGTGTGTCTAAGTGTGTGTGTGTGTCTAAGTGTGTGTGTCTGTGTGTCTGTGTGTATGTCTTTGTGTCACAGTGCCGGGAGCTGTACTACTGGGTGTGTGTGTGTCTAAGTGTGTGTGTGTGTGTCTAAGTGTGTGTGTGTCTGTGTGTCTGTGTATATGTCTTTGTGTCACACTGCCGGGAGCTGTACTACTGTGTGTGTCTGTGTGTGTGTCTTTGTGTGTGTGTGTCTAAGTGTGTGTGTCTGTGTGTGTGTGTGTCACAGTGCCGGGAGCTGTACTACTGTGTGTCTGTGTGTGTCTAAGTGTGTGTGTGTGTGTGTGTCTAAGTGTGTGTGTCTGTGTGTCTGTGTGTGTGTGTGTCTGTGTGTGTGTGTCTGTGTGTCTGTGTGTGTGTGTCACAGTGCCGGGAGCTGTACTACTGTGTGTCTGTGTGTGTCTAAGTGTGTGTGTGTGTCTAAGTGTGTGTGTGTGTCTGTGTGTGTCACAGTGCCGGGAGCTGTACTACTGTGTGTGTGTGTGTGTGTCTAAGTGTGTGTGTCTGTGTGTGTGTGTGTCACAGTGCCGGGAGCTGTACTACTGTGTGTCTGTGTGTGTCTAAGTGTGTGTGTGTGTCTAAGTGTGTGTGTGTTTGTCTTTGTGTCACAGTGCCGGGAGCTGTACTACTGTGTGTGTGTGTGTGTATCTAAGTGTGTGTGTGTCTGTGTGTGTCTGTGTGTGTGTGTGTGTAAGTGTGTGTGTCTGTGTGTCTGTGTGTGTCTGTGTGTCACAGTGCCGGGAGCTGTACTACTGTGTGTGTGTGTGTGTCTAAGTGTGTGTGTGTGTCTAAGTGTGTGTGTCTAAGTGTGTGTGTGTGTCTCTGTGTGTCACAGTGCCGGGAGCTGTACTACTGTGTGTGTGTGTGTGTCTGTGTGTGTGTCTGTGTGTGTGTGTGTGTGTCTGTGTGTGTGTCTGTGTGTGTGTCTCTGTGTCTCTGTGTGTGTGTGTGTGTCTGTGTGTGTCTGTGTGTGTGTGTGTGTCTGTGTGTCACAGTGCCGGGAGCTGTACTACTGTGTGTGTGTGTGTGTCTAAGTGTGTGTGTCTGTGTGTCTGTGTGTGTGTCACAGTGCCGGGAGCTGTACTACTGTGTGTGTGTGTGTGTCTGTGTGTGTGTGTGTGTATGTGTGTGTCTGTGTGTGTCTAAGTGTGTGTGTCTGTGTGTCACAGTGCCGGGAGCTGTACTACTGTGTGTGTGTGTGGGTCTAAGTGTGTGTGTCTGTGTGTGTCTAAGTGTGTGTGTCTGTGTGTGTCTAAGTGTGTGTATCTGTGTGTGTGTGTCACAGTGCCGGGAGCTGTACTACTGTGTGTGTGTGTGTGTCTAAGTGTGTGTGTGTCTAAGTGTGTGTGTCTGTGTGTGTGTCTCTGTGTATTTGTGTCACAGTGCCGGGAGCTGTACTACTGTGTGTGTGTGTGTCTAAGTGTGTGTGTGTGTCTAAGTGTGTGTGTCTGTGTGTCTGTGTGTGTGTCTGTGTGTCTGTGTGTGTGTCTGTGTGTGTGTGTGTGTCACAGTGCCGGGAGCTGTACTACTGTGTGTGTGTGTCTGTGTGTGTGTGTGTATGTCAGTGTATCTGTGTCTGTGTGTCACAGTGCCGGGAGCTGTACTACTGTGTGTCTAACTGTGTGTGTCTGTGTGTGTGTGTCTGTCACAGTGCCGGGAGCTGTACTACTGTGTGTGTGTGTGTGTATCTAAGTGTGTGTGTGTCTAAGTGTGTGTGTGTTTGTCTTTGTGTCACAGTGCCGGGAGCTGTACTACTGTGTGTGTGTGTGTGTCTCTGTATCTAAGTCTCTGTGTGTGTGTGTCTAAGTGTGTGTATCTGTGTGTGTGTGTTTCACAGTGCCGGGAGCTGTACTACTGTGTGTCTGTGTGTGTCTAAGTGTGTGTGTGTGTGTCTAAGTGTGTGTGTCTGTGTGTGTGTGTGTGTCTGTGTCTGTGTGTCACAGTGCCGGGAGCTGTACTACTGTGTGTGTGTGTGTGTCTAAGTGTGTGTGTGTGTCTGTGTGTCTGTGTGTGTGTGTGTGTGTCACAGTGCCGGGAGCTGTACTACTGTGTGTGTGTGTGTGTATCTAAGTGTGTGTGTGTCTGTGTGTCTAAGTGTGTGTGTGTTTGTCTTTGTGTCACAGTGCCGGGAGCTGTACTACTGTGTGTGTGTGTGTGTATCTAAGTGTGTGTGTGTCTGTGTGTGTGTCTGTGTGTGTGTCTGTGTGTGTCTAAGTGTGTGTATCTAAGTGTGTGTGTGTGTGTCTGTGTGTATGTCTTTGTGTCACAGTGCCGGGAGCTGTACTACTGTGTGTCTGTGTGTGTCTAAGTGTGTGTGTGTGTGTGTAAGTGTGTGTGTCTGTGTGTGTGTGTGTCTGTGTCTGTGTGTCACAGTGCCGGGAGCTGTACTACTGTGTGTGTCTAAGTGTGTGTGTGTGTCTGTCTGTGTGTGTGTATGTATTTGTGTCACAGTGCCGGGAGCTGTACTACTGTGTGTCTGTGTGTGTCTAAGTGTGTGTGTGTCTAAGTGTGTGTGTCTAAGTGT
>NW_027423356.1:72500-99637 GCF_048934315.1 Petromyzon marinus
GTGTGTGTGTCTAAGTGTGTGTGTCTAAGTGTCTCTGTCTGTGTGTCACAGTGCCGGGAGCTGTACTACTGTGTGTGTGTGTGTCTAAGTGTGTGTGTCTAAGTGTCTCTGTCTGTGTGTCACAGTGCCGGGAGCTGTACTACTGTGTGTGTGTGTGTGTCTGTCTGTGTGTGTGTGTCACAGTGCCGGGAGCTGTACTACTGTGTGTGTGTGTGTGTCTGTCTGTGTGTGTGTGTCACAGTGCCGGGAGCTGTACTACTGTGTGTGTGTGTGTGTCTGTCTGTGTGTGTGTGTCACAGTGCCGGGAGCTGTACTACTGTGTGTGTGTGTGTGTCTGTCTGTGTGTGTGTGTCACAGTGCCGGGAGCTGTACTACTGTGTGTGTCTGTGTGTCTGTCTGTGTGTGTGTGTCACAGTGCCGGGAGCTGTACTACTGTGTGTGTGTGTCACAGTGCCGGGAGCTGTACTACTGTGTGTGTCTGTGTGTCTAAGTGTGTGTGTCTGTGTGTGTGTGTGTGTGTGTCACAGTGCCGGGAGCTGTACTACTGTGTGTGTGTGTGTGTCTGTCTGTGTGTGTGTGTCACAGTGCCGGGAGCTGTACTACTGTGTGTGTGTGTGTGTCTGTCTGTGTGTGTGTGTCACAGTGCCGGGAGCTGTACTACTGTGTGTGTGTGTGTGTCTGTCTGTGTGTGTGTGTCACAGTGCCGGGAGCTGTACTACTGTGTGTGTGTGTGTGTCTGTCTGTGTGTGTGTGTCACAGTGCCGGGAGCTGTACTACTGTGTGTGTGTGTGTGTCTGTCTGTGTGTGTGTGTCACAGTGCCGGGAGCTGTACTACTGTGTGTGTGTGTGTGTCTGTCTGTGTGTGTGTGTCACAGTGCCGGGAGCTGTACTACTGTGTGTGTGTGTCACAGTGCCGGGAGCTGTACTACTGTGTGTGTCTGTGTGTCTAAGTGTGTGTGTCTGTGTGTGTGTGTGTGTGTCACAGTGCCGGGAGCTGTACTACTGTGTGTGTGTGTATCTGTGTGTGTGTATTTGTGTGTCACAGTGCCGGGAGCTGTACTACTGTGTGTGTGTGTGTGTCTGTGTGTGTGTATTTGTGTGTCACAGTGCCGGGAGCTGTACTACTGTGTGTGTGTGTGTGTCTGTGTGTGTGTATTTGTGTGTCACAGTGCCGGGAGCTGTACTACTGTGTGTGTGTGTGTGTCTGTCTGTGTGTGTGTGTCACAGTGCCGGGAGCTGTACTACTGTGTGTGTGTGTGTGTCTGTCTGTGTGTGTGTGTCACAGTGCCGGGAGCTGTACTACTGTGTGTGTGTGTGTGTCTAAGTGTATATCTCTGTGTGTGTGTCACAGTGCCGGGAGCTGTACTACTGTGTGTGTGTGTGTATGTAAGTGTGTGTGTATTTGTGTGTGTGTGTGTATTTGTGTGTCACAGTGCCGGGAGCTGTACTACTGTGTGTCTGTGTGTGTGTGTGTATGTAAGTGTATCTGTGTGTGTCTGTGTGTGTGTGTGTATGTAAGTGTATCTGTGTGTGTGTGTGTGTCTGTGTGTGTGTGTGTATGTAAGTGTATATCTGTGTATGTGTCACAGTGCCGGGAGCTGTACTACTGTGTGAAGGAGAGCATGGAGAGAGCCGCGGCACGACAGCACGGGATCAAGCCTGGTACACGTGGGGAGACACGTGGGGGAGACACGTGGGGGAGACACGTGGAGACACGGGGAGACACGGGGAGACACGGGGAGACACGGGGAGACACGGGGAGACACGGGGAGACACGGGGAGACACGGGGAGACACGGGGAGACACGGGGAGACACGGGGAGACACGGGGAGACACGGGGAGACACGGGGAGACACGGGGAGACACGGGGAGACACGGGGAGACACGGGGAGACACGGGGAGACACGGGGAGACACGGGGAGACACGGGGAGACACGGGGAGACACGGGGAGACACGGGGAGACACGGGGAGACACGGGGAGACACGGGGAGACACGGGGAGACACGGGGAGGCACGGGGAGACACGTGGGGAGACACGGGGAGACACGTGGGGGAGACACGTGGGGAGACACGGGGAGACACGGGGAGACACGGGGAGACACGGGGAGACACGGGGAGACACGGGGAGACACGTGGAGACACGGGGAGACACGGGGAGACACGGGGAGACACGGGGAGACACGGGGAGACACGGGGAGACACGGGGAGACACGGGGAGACACGGGGAGACACGGGGAGACACGGGGAGACACGGGGAGACACGGGGAGACACGGGGAGACACGGGGAGGCACGGGGAGACACGTGGGGAGACACGGGGAGACACGGGGAGACACGGGGAGACACGGGGAGACACGGGGAGACACGGGGAGACACGTGGGGAGACACGGGGAGACACGGGGAGACACGGGGAGACACGGGGAGACACGTGGGGAGACACGGGGAGACACGGGGAGACACGGGATCAAGCCTGGTACACGTGGGGAGACACGTGGGGGAGACACGGGGAGACACGGGGAGACACGGGGAGACACGGGGAGACACGGGGAGACACGGGGAGACACGGGGAGACACGTGGGGAGACACGGGGAGACACGGGGAGACACGGGGAGACACGGGGAGACACGTGGGGAGACACGGGGAGACACGGGGAGACACGGGATCAAGCCTGGTACACGTGGGGAGACACGTGGGGGAGACACGGGGAGACACGGGGAGACACGTGGGGGAGACACGGGGAGACACGGGGAGACACGGGGAGACACGGGGGAGACACGGGGAGACACGGGGGGGAGACACGGGGAGACACGGGGAGACACGGGGAGACACGTGGGGAGACACGGGGAGACACGGGGAGACACGGGGAGACACGGGGAGACACGTGGGGAGACACGGGGAGACACGGGGAGACACGGGGAGACACGGGGAGACACGGGGAGACACGGGGGAGACACGGGGGAGACACGGGGAGACACGGGGAGACACGGGGAGACACGGGGAGACACGGGATCAAGCCTGGTACACGTGGGGAGACACGTGGGAGACACGGGGAGACACGGGGAGACACGGGGAGACACGGGGAGACACGTGGGGGAGACACGTGGGGGAGACACGTGGGGGAGACACGGGGAGACACGGGGAGACACGGGGAGACACGGGGAGTCACGGGGAGACACGTGGGGGAGACACGGGATCAAGCCTGGTACACGTGGGGAGACACGTGGGGGAGACACGTGGAGACACGGGGAGACACGGGGAGACACGGGGAGACACGTGGGGGAGACACGGGATCAAGCCTGGTACACGTGGGGAGACACGTGGGAGACACGGGGAGACACGGGGAGACACGGGGAGACACGTGGGGGAGACACGGGGAGACACGGGGAGACACGGGGAGACACGGGGAGACACGGGGAGTCACGGGGAGACACGTGGGGGAGACACGGGATCAAGCCTGGTACACGTGGGGAGACACGTGGGGGAGACACGTGGAGACACGGGGAGACACGGGGAGACACGGGGAGACACGTGGGGGAGACACGGGATCAAGCCTGGTACACGTGGGGAGACACGTGGGGGAGACACGTGGAGACACGGGGAGACACGGGGAGACACGGGGAGACACGTGGGGGAGACACGGGATCAAGCCTGGTACACGTGGGGAGACACGTGGGGGAGACACGTGGAGACACGGGGAGACACGGGGAGACACGGGGAGACACGTGGGGGAGACACGGGATCAAGCCTGGTACACGTGGGGAGACACGTGGGGGAGACACGTGGAGACACGGGGAGACACGGGGAGACACGGGGAGACACGTGGGGGAGACACGGGATCAAGCCTGGTACACGTGGGGAGACACGTGGGGGAGACACGTGGAGACACGGGGAGACACGGGGAGACACGGGGAGACACGTGGGGGAGACACGGGATCAAGCCTGGTACACGTGGGGAGACACGTGGGGGAGACACGTGGAGACACGGGGAGACACGGGGAGACACGGGGAGACACGGGGAGACACGGGATCAAGCCTGGTACACGTGGGGAGACACGTGGGGGAGACACGTGGGGAGACACGTGGGGAGACACGGGGAGACACGTGGAGACACGGGGAGACACGTGGGGGAGACACGGGGAGACACGTGGGAGACACGGGGAGACACGTGGGGGAGACACGGGATCAAGCCTGGTACACGTGGGGAGACACGTGGGGGAGACACGTGGGGAGACACGGGGAGACACGGGGAGACACGGGGAGACACGGGGAGACACGGGGGGAGACACGGGGAGACACGGGGAGGCACGGGGAGACACGGGGAGACACGTGGGGGACACGTGGGGGACACGGGGAGACACGGGGAGACACGGGATCAAGCCTGGTACACGTGGGGAGACACGTGGGGAGACACGGGGAGACACGGGGAGACACGGGGAGACACGTGGGGGAGACACGGGGAGACACGTGGGAGACACGGGGAGACACGTGGGGGAGACACGGGATCAAGCCTGGTACACGTGGGGAGACACGTGGGGGAGACACGTGGGGAGACACGGGGAGACACGTGGAGACACGGGGAGACACGTGGGGGAGACACGGGGAGACACGTGGGAGACACGGGGAGACACGTGGGGGAGACACGGGATCAAGCCTGGTACACGTGGGGAGACACGTGGGGGAGACACGTGGGGAGACACGGGGAGACACGGGGAGACACGGGGAGACACGGGGAGACACGGGGGGAGACACGGGGAGACACGGGGAGGCACGGGGAGACACGGGGAGACACGTGGGGGACACGTGGGGGACACGGGGAGACACGGGGAGACACGGGATCAAGCCTGGTACACGTGGGGAGACACGTGGGGAGACACGGGGAGACACGGGGAGACACGGGGAGACACGGGGAGACACGGGGAGACACGGGGAGACACGGGGAGACACGTGGGGGACACGTGGGGGACACGGGGAGACACGGGGAGACACGGGATCAAGCCTGGTACACGTGGGGAGACACGTGGGGACACGGGGAGACACGTGGGGAGACACGGGGAGACACGTGGGGGAGACACGGGGAGACACGGGGAGACACGGGGAGACACGGGGAGACACGGGGAGACACGGGACGGGGGAGACACGGGGAGACACGGGATCAAGCCTGGTACACGTGGGGAGACACGTGGGGGAGACACGTGGAGACACGTGGGGAGACACGGGGAGACACGGGGAGACACGGGGAGACACGGGGAGACACGGGACGGGGGAGACACGGGGAGACACGGGATCAAGCCTGGTACACGTGGGGAGACACGTGGGGAGACACGTGGGGAGACACGTGGGGGAGACACGGGGAGACACGGGGAGACACGGGGGGAGACACGGGATCAAGCCTGGTACACGTGGGGAGACACGTGGGGAGACACGTGGGGAGACACGGGGAGACACGGGGAGACACGGGGAGACACGTGGGGGAGACACGGGGAAACACGGGGAGACACGGGGAGACACGGGGAGACACGGGGAGACACGGGGAGACACGGGGAGACACGTGGGGAGACACGGGGAGACACGGGGAGACACGGGGAGACACGGGATCAAGCCTGGTACACGTGGGGAGACACGTGGGGGAGACACGTGGGGGAGACACGGGGAGACACGGGGAGACACGGGGAGACACGGGGAGATACGGGGAGTCACGGGGAGACACGTGGGGGAGACACGGGATCAAGCCTGGTACACGTGGGGAGACACGTGGAGACACGGGGAGACACGGGGAGACACGTGGGGGAGACACGGGGAGACACGGGGAGAGACACGGGGAGACACGGGGAGACACGGGGAGACACGTGGGGAGACACGGGGAGACACGGGGAGACACGGGGAGACACGGGGAGACACGGGATCAAGCCTGGTACACGTGGGGAGACACGTGGGGGAGACACGTGGGGGAGACACGGGGAGACACGGGGAGACACGGGGAGACACGGGGAGATACGGGGAGTCACGGGGAGACACGTGGGGGAGACACGGGATCAAGCCTGGTACACGTGGGGAGACACGTGGGGAGACACGTGGAGACACACGGGGAGACACGGGGAGACACGTGGGGGAGACACGTGGGGGAGACACGGGGAGACACGGGGAGACACGGGGAGACACGGGGAGACACGGGGAGACACGGGGAGACACGGGGAGACACGGGGAGTCACGGGGAGACACGTGGGGGAGACACGGGATCAAGCCTGGTACACGTGGGGAGACACGTGGGGGAGACACGTGGGGGAGACACGTGGGGGAGACACGGGGAGACACGGGGAGACACGGGGAGACACGGGGAGACACGGGGAGACACGGGGAGACACGGGGGAGACACGGGGAGACACGGGGGGAGACACGGGGAGACACGGGGAGACACAGGGAGACACGGGGGAGACACGGGGGAGACACGGGATCAAGCCTGGTACACGTGGGGAGACACGTGGGGGAGACACGTGGGGGAGACACGGGGAGACACGTGGGGGAGACACGGGATCAAGCCTGGTACACGTGGGGAGACACGTGGGGGAGACACGGGGAGACACGTGGGGGAGACACGGGGAGACACGTGGGGGAGACACGGGATCAAGCCTGGTACACGTGGGGAGACACGTGGGGGAGACACGTGGGGGAGACACGGGGAGACACGTGGGGGAGACACGGGATCAAGCCTGGTACACGTGGGGAGACACGTGGGGGAGACACGGGGAGACACGTGGGGGAGACACGGGGAGACACGTGGGGGAGACACGGGATCAAGCCTGGTACACGTGGGGAGACACGTGGGGGAGACACGGGGAGACACGTGGGGGAGACACGTGGGGGAGACACGGGGAGACACGGGGAGACACGGGGAGACACGGGGAGACACGGGGAGACACGGGGGGAGACACGGGATCAAGCCTGGTACACGTGGGGAGACACGTGGGGGAGACACGGGGAGACACGTGGGGGAGACACGGGATCAAGCCTGGTACACGTGGGGAGACACGTGGGGGAGACACGGGGAGACACGTGGGGGAGACACGTGGGGGAGACACGGGGAGACACGGGGAGACACGGGGAGACACGGGGAGACACGGGGGGAGACACGGGATCAAGCCTGGTACACGTGGGGAGACACGTGGGGGAGACACGGGGAGACACGTGGGGGAGACACGTGGGGGAGACACGGGGAGACACGGGGAGACACGGGGAGACACGGGGAGACACGGGGAGACACGGGGAGACACGGGGAGACACGGGGAGACACGGGGGAGACACGGGGAGACATGGGATCAAGCCTGGTACACGTGGGGAGACACGTGGGGGAGACACGGGGAGACACGGGGAGACACGGGGAGACACGTGGGGGAGACACGGGGAGACACGGGGAGACACGGGGAGACACGTGGGGGAGACACGGGGAGACACGGGGAGACACGTGGGGGAGACACGGGGAGACACGGGGAGACACGGGGAGACACGGGGGGAGACACGGGATCAAGCCTGGTACACGTGGGGAGACACGTGGGGGAGACACGGGGAGACACGGGGAGACACGGGGGAGACACTGGGGAGACACGTGGGGAGACACGGGGGAGACACGGGGAGACACGGGGAGACACGGGGGGAGACACGGGGGAGACACGGGGGGAGACACGGGGAGACACGGGGGAGACACGGGGGGAGACACGGGGAGACACGGGGGGAGACACGGGGGAGACACGGGGGGAGACACGGAGGAGACACGGGGAGACACGGGGGAGACACGGGGGGAGACACGGGGAGACACGGGTGGAGACACGGGGGAGACACGGGGGGAGACACGGAGGAGACACGGGGAGACACGGGGGAGACACGGGGGGAGACACGGGGGTGACACGGGGGGATACACGGGGAGACACGGGGAGACACGGGAGGGGGAGACACGGGGGAGACACGGGGGAGACACGGGGGAGACACGGGGGAGACACGGGGAGACACGGGGAGACACGGGGGGAGACACGGGGGAGACACGGGGGAAACACGGGGGAGACACCGGGGAGACACGGGGGAGACACGGGGGAGACACGGGGGGGAGACACGGGGGAGACACGGGGGAGACACGGGGGAGACACGGGGAGACACGGGGGAGACACGGGGGAGACACGGGGGGAGACACGGGGGAGACACGTGGGGAGACACGGGGGAGACACGGGGGAGACACGGGGGGAGACACGGGGGGGAGACACGGGGGGGAGACACGGGGGGGAGACACGGGGGGAGACACGGGGGAGACACGGGGGAGACACGGGGGGAGACACGGGGGGAGACACGGGGGGGAGACACGGGGGGGAGACACGGGGGGAGACACGTGGGGAGACACGGGGGAGACACGGGGGGGAGACACGGGGGGGAGACACGGGGGAGACACGGGGGGAGACACGGGGGAGACACGGGGGGAGACACGGGGGAGACACGGGGGGAGACACGGGGGAGACACGGGGGGAGACACGGGGGAGACACGGGGGGGAGACACGGGGGGGAGACACGGGGGAGACACGGGGGGAGACACGGGGGTGACACGGGGGAGACACGGGGGGGAGACACGGGGGAGACACGGGGGGAGACACGGGGGAGACACGGGGGGAGACACGGGGGAGACACGGGGGAGACACGGGGGAGACACGGGAGGGGGAGACACGGGGGGAGACACGGGAGGGGGAGACACGGGGGGAGACACGGGGGGAGACACGGGGGGAGACACGGGGGGAGACACGGGGGAGACACGGGGGGAGACACGGGGGGAGACACGGGGGGAGACACGGGGGGAGACACGGGGGAGACACGGGGGGAGACACGGGGGGAGACACGGGGGGAGACACGGGGGGAGACGCGGGGGAGACGCGGGGGGAGACGCGGGGGAGACACGGGGGAGACACGGGGGAGACACGGGGGAGACAAGGAGTGGATACACGGGGGAGACACGAGGGGAGACGCGGGGGAGACACGGGGGAGACACGGGGGTGACACGGGGGAGACGCGGGGGGAGACACGGGGGGGAGACAAAGGTGGCTGGGCGTGGTGCTGGCCACCCACCCCCTCTGTGAGTGCCACAGTGCCGGTAGTCTTCACAGACGCTGCTACTCGCTACTACACACAGCACTTGCCCCTACAGCCCTGCTAGAGGCTACACGGGGGATCTTTGTCTGTGTATAGGTGCTGCTGCTACTCGCTACTAACAGCACTTGCCCCTACAGCCCTGCTAGAGACTACACGGAGGATCTTTGTCTGTGTATAGGTGTTGCTGCTGCTACTTGCTACTACACACAGCACTTGCCCCTACAGCCCTGTTAGAGGCTACACGGGGGATCTTTGTCTGTGTATAGGTGCTGCTGCTACTCGCTACTACACACAGCACTTGCCCCAACAGTCTGTTAGAGGCTACACGGGGGAGCTTTATCTGTGTATAGGTGCTGCTGCTACTTGCTACTACACACAGCACTTGCCCCAACAGTCTGTTAGAGGCTACACGGGGGAGCTTTATCTGTGTATAGGTGCTGCTACTCGCTACTAACAGTACTTGCCCCTACAGCCCTGCTAGAGGCTACACGGGGGATCTTTGTCTGTGTATAGGTGCTGCTGCTACTTGCTACTACACACAGCACTTGCCCCAACAGTCTGTTAGAGGCTACACGGGGGAGCTTTATCTGTGTATAGGTGCTGCTACTCGCTACTAACAGCACTTGCCCCTACAGCCCTGCTAGAGGCTACACGGGGGATCTTTGTCTGTGTATAGGTGCTGCTGCTACTCGCTACTACACACAGCACTTGCCCCTACAGCCCTGCTAGAGGCTACACGGGGGATCTTTGTCTGTGTATAGGTGCTGCTGCTACTCGCTACTAACAGCACTTGCCCCTACAGCCCTGCTAGAGGCTACACGGGGGATCTTTGTCTGTGTATAGGTGCTGCTACTCACTAACAGCACTTGCCCCTACAGCCCTGCTAGAGGCTACATGGGGGATCTTTGTCTGTGTATAGGTGTTGCTGCTACTCGCTACCAACAGCACTTGCCCCTGCAGCCCTGCTAGAGGCTACACGGGGGATCTTTGTCTGTGTATAGGTGCTGTTGCTGCTACTTGCTACGAACAGCACTTGCCCCTACAGCCCTGCTAGAGGCTACACGGGGGATCTTTGTCTGTGTATAGGTGCTGCTACTCGCTAACAGCACTTGCCCCTACAGCCCTGTTAGAGACTACACGGGGGATCTTTGTCTGTGTATAGGTGCTGCTGCTACTCGCTGCTAACAGCACTTGCCCCTACAGCCCTGCTAGAGGCTACACGGGGGATCTTTGTCTGTGTATAGGTGCTGCTACTCGCTAACAGCACTTGCCCCTACAGCCCTGTTAGAGACTACACGGGGGATCTTTGTCTGTGTATAGGTGCTGCTGCTACTCGCTACTAACAGCACTTGCCCCTACAGCCCTTTTAGAGGCTACACGGGGGATCTTTGTCTGTGTATAGGTGCTGCTGCTACTCGCTACTAACAGCACTTGCCCCTACAGCCCTGCTAGAGGCTACACGGGGGATCTTTGTCTGTGTATAGGTGCTGCTGCTACTCGCTACTACACACAGCACTTGCCCCTACAGCCCTGTTAGAGGCTACACGGGGGATCTTTGTCTGTGTATAGGTGCTGCTGCTACTCGCTACTAACAGCACTTGCCCCTACAGCCCTGCTAGAGGCTACACGGGGGATCTTTATCTGTGTATAGGTGCTGCTGCTACTCGCTACTACACACAGCACTTGCCCCTACAGCCCTGCTAGAGGCTACACGGGGGATCTTTGTCTGTGTATAGGTGCTGCTGCTACTTGCTACTACACACAGCACTTGCCCCTACAGCCCTGCTAGAGGCTACACGGGGGATCTTTGTCTGTGTATAGGTGCTGCTAATACTCGCTACTAACAGCACTTGCCCCTACAGCCCTGCTAGAGGCTAAACGGGGGATCTTTGTCTGTGTATAGGTGCTGCTGCTACTCGCTACTACACACAGCACTTGCCCCTACAGCCCTGCTAGAGACTACACGGGGGATCTTTGTCTGTGTATAGGTGCTGCTGCTACTCGCTACTAACAGCACTTGCCCCTACAGCCCTGCTAGAGGCTACACGGGGGATCTTTGTCTGTGTATAGGTGCTGCTGCTACTCGCTACTACACACAGCACTTGCCCCTACAGCCCTGTTGAGGCTACACGGGGGATCTTTGTCTGTGTATAGGTGCTGCTGCTACTCGCTACTAACAGCACTTGCCCCTACAGCCCTGCTAGAGGCTACACGGGGGATCTTTATCTGTGTATAGGTGCTGCTGCTACTCGCTACTACACACAGCACTTGCCCCTACAGCCCTGTTAGAGGCTACACGGGGGATCTTTGTCTGTGTATAGGTGCTGCTGCTGCTACTTGCTACTACACACAGCACTTGCCCCTACAGCCCTGCTAGAGGCTACCTGGGGGATCTTTGTCTTTGTCGATGCAGGTCCGGAGCTGGGAGCAGAGTTCCCCGTTCAGGATGCGCGCAGCGGGGAGGGAGGGCTGCTTCAGGTTACTCTCGAGGGCATCAACCTCAAGTTCATGCAGCGCCAAGTGAGAGACGCTCGCCCCCTCGCTCATCCACTCACTCGCTCATCCACTCACTCACTCACTCATCCACTCACTCACTCACTCATCCACTCACTCGCTCATCCACTCACTCACTCATCCACTCACTCGCTCATCCACTCACTCACTCATCCACTCACTCACTCACTCATCCACTCACTCACTCATCCACTTACTCATCCACTCACACACTCACTCACACACTCACTCGCTCATCCACTCACTCACTCATCCACTCACTCACTCATCCACTCACTCACTCACTCAACCACTCACTCACTCATCCACTCACTCACCCACCCACTCACTCACCCACTCAAACACTCATCCACTCACTCACTCATCCACTCACTCACCCACTCACCCACCCACTCACTCACCCACTCCCCCACCCACTCACCCACCCACTCACCCACCCACCCACTCACCCACTCACCCACCCACTCACCCACCCAGACTCTTGCTCGTACTCCCAGCTCCTCTGTCCACCCGTGTCTCAGTATCTCAGTGTCCCAGTGTCTCAGTGTCCCAGTGTCCCAGTGTCTCAGTGTCTCAGTGTCCCAGTGTCCCAGCCTCTCAGTGTCTCAGTGTCTCAGCCTCTCAGTGTATCAGTGTCTCAGTGTCTCAGTGTCCCAGTGTCTCAGCCTCCCAGTGTCTCAGCCTCCCAGTGTCCCAGTGTCCCAGTGTCTCAGTGTCCCAGTGTCTCAGTGTCTCAGCCTCTCAGTGTATCAGTGTCTCAGTGTCCCAGTGTCTCAGCCTCTCAGTGTCCCAGTGTCTCAGTGTCCCAGTGTCTCAGTGTCTCAGTGTCCCAGTGTCTCAGTGTCCCAGTGTCTCGGTGTCTCAGTGTCTCAGTGTCCCAGTGTCCCAGTGTCTCATTGTCTCAGTGTCTCAGGGTCTCAGTGTCCCAGTGTCCCAGTGTCTCAGGGTCTCAGTGTCCCAGTGTCCCAGTGTCTCGGTGTCTCAGTGTCTCAGTATCTCAGTATCTCAGTGTCCCAGTGTCTCAGTGTCCCAGTGTCTCAGTGTCCCAGTGTCCCAGTGTCTCAGTGTCTCAGTGTCCCAGTGTCTCAGTGTCCCAGTGTCCCAGTGTCTCATTGTCTCAGTGTCTCAGTGTCTCAGTGTCCCAGTGTCTCAGTGTCCCAGTGTCCCAGTGTCTCGGTGTCTCAGTGTCTCAGTGTCTCAGTGTCTCAGTGTCTCAGTGTCCCAGTGTCTCAGTGTCTCAGTCTCTCAGTGTCCCAGTGTCTCAGTGTCTCAGTGTCCCAGTGTCCCAGTGTCTGTCTCAGTGTCTCAGTGTCCCAGCCTCCCAGTCTCCCAGTGTCCCAGTGTCTCAGTGTCTCAGTGTCTCAGTCTCTCAGTGTCCCAGTCTCTCAGTGTCTCAGTGTCCCAGCCTCCCAGTGTCTCAGTGTCCCAGTGTCCCAGTGTCTCAGTGTCTCAGTGTCCCAGCCTCACAGTGTCCCAGTGTCTCAGTGTCCCAGTGTCTCAGTGTCTCAGTGTCTCAGTGTCTCAGTGTCCCAGTGTCCCAGTGTCCCAGTGTCTCAGTGTCCCAGTGTCTCAGTGTCCCAGTGTCCCAGTGTCTCAGTGTCCCAGTGTCCCAGTGTCTCAGTGTCCCAGTGTCTCAGTGTCCCAGTGTCTCAGTGTCCCAGTGTCCCAGCCTCCCAGTGTCTCAGTGTCTCAGTGTCCCAGTGTCTCAGTGTCTCAGTGTCCCAGTGTCTCAGTGTCTCAGTGTCCCAGTGTCTCAGTGTCCCAGTGTCCCAGCCTCCCAGTGTCTCAGTGTCTCAGTGTCTCAGCCTCTCAGTGTCCCAGTGTCTCAGTGTCTCAGTGTCTCAGTGTCCCAGTGTCTCAGTGTCTCAGTGTCCCAGTGTCTTAGTGTCCCAGTGTCTCAGTGTCCCAGTGTCCCAGTGTCTCAGTGTCCCAGTGTCTCAGTGTCTCAGTGTCCCAGTGTCTCAGTGTCTCAGTGTCCCAGTGTCTCAGTGTCTCAGTGTCCCAGTGTCCCAGTGTCTCAGTGTCCCAGTGTCTCAGTGTCCCAGTGTCTCAGTGTCTCAGTGTCCCAGTGTCCCAGTGTCTCAGTGTCCCAGTATCTCAGTGTCCCAGTGTCCCAGTGTCCCAGTGTCTCAGTGTCTCAGTGTCTCAGCCTCTCAGTGTCCCAGTGTCCCAGTGTCTCATTGTCTCAGTGTCTCAGGGTCTCAGTGTACCAGTGTCTCAGTGTCCCAGTGTCTCGGTGTCTCAGTGTCTCAGTATCTCAGTATCTCAGTGTCCCAGTGTCTCAGTGTCCCAGTGTCCCAGTGTCTGTCTCAGTGTCTCAGTGTCCCAGCCTCCCAGTCTCCCAGTGTCCCAGTGTCCCAGCCTCCCAGTGTCTCAGTGTCCCAGTGTCCCAGTGTCTCAGTGTCTCAGTGTCCCAGCCTCACAGTGTCCCAGTGTCTCAGTGTCCCAGTGTCTCAGTGTCCCAGTGTCCCAGTGTCTCAGTGTCCCAGTGTCTCAGTGTCTCAGTGTCCCAGTGTCTCAGTGTCCCAGTGTCCCAGTGTCTCAGTGTCTCAGTGTCCCAGTGTCTCAGCCTCTCAGTGTCCCAGCCTCCCAGTCTCCCAGTGTCCCAGTGTCCCAGCCTCCCAGTGTCTCAGTGTCTCAGTGTCCCAGTGTCTCAGTGTCTCAGTGTCCCAGTGTCTCAGTGTCTCAGTGTCCCAGTGTCTCAGTGTCCCAGCCTCCCAGTGTCTCAGTGTCTCAGCCTCTCAGTGTCCCAGTGTCTCAGTGTCTCAGTGTCTCAGTGTCTCAGTGCCCCAGTGTCTTAGTGTCCCAGTGTCTCAGTGTCCCAGTGTCCCAGTGTCTCAGTGTCCCAGTGTCTCAGCCTCTCAGTGTCCCAGTGTCTCAGTGTCTCAGTGTCCCAGTGTCTCAGTGTCCCAGTGTCTCGGTGTCTCAGTGTCTCAGTATCTCAGTATCTCAGTGTCCCAGTGTCTCAGTGTCCCAGTGTCTCAGTGTCCCAGTGTCCCAGTGTCTCATTGTCTCAGTGTCTCAGGGTCTCAGTGTCCCAGTGTCTCAGTGTCCCAGTGTCTCGGTGTCTCAGTGTCTCAGTATCTCAGTATCTCAGTGTCCCAGTGTCTCAGTGTCCCAGTGTCCCAGTGTCTGTCTCAGTGTCTCAGTGTCCCAGCCTCCCAGTCTCCCAGTGTCCCAGTGTCCCAGCCTCCCAGTGTCTCAGTGTCCCAGTGTCCCAGTGTCTCAGTGTCTCAGTGTCCCAGCCTCACAGTGTCCCAGTGTCTCAGTGTCCCAGTGTCTCAGTGTCCCAGTGTCCCAGTGTCTCAGTGTCCCAGTGTCTCAGTGTCCCAGTGTCCCAGTGTCCCAGTGTCCCAGTGTCTCAGTGTCCCAGTGTCCCAGTGTCTCAGTGTCTCAGTGTCCCAGCCTCCCAGTGTCTCAGTGTCTCAGTGTCTCAGCCTCTCAGTGTCCCAGTGTCTCAGTGTCTCAGTGTCTCAGTGTCCCAGTGTCTCAGTGTCTCAGTGTCCCAGTGTCTTAGTGTCCCAGTGTCTCAGTGTCCCAGTGTCCCAGTGTCTCAGTGTCCCAGTGTCTCAGTGTCCCAGTGTCTCAGTGTCCCAGTATCTCAGTGTCCCAGTGTCCCAGTGTCCCAGTGTCTCAGTGTCTCAGCCTCTCAGTGTCCCAGTGTCTCAGTGTCTCAGTGTCCCAGTGTCTCAGTGTCTCAGTGTCCCAGTGTCCCAGTGTCTCAGTCTCTCAGTCTCTCAGTGTCTCAGTGTCTCAGTGTCCCAGTGTCTCAGTGTCTCAGTGTCTCAGTGTCCCAGTGTCCCAGTGTCTCAGTGTCCCAGTATCTCAGTGTCTCAGTGTCCCAGTGTCCCAGTGTCTCAGTGTCCCAGTGTCTCAGTGTCCCAGTGTCTCAGTGTCCCAGTGTCTCAGTGTCCCAGTGTCTCAGTGTCCCAGTGTCCCAGTGTCCCAGTCTCCCAGTGTCCCAGTGTCCCAGCCTCCCAGTGTCTCAGTGTCTCAGTGTCCCAGTGTCTCAGTGTCTCAGTGTCCCAGTGTCTCAGTGTCTCAGTGTCCCAGTGTCTCAGTGTCCCAGTGTCCCAGCCTCCCAGTGTCTCAGTGTCTCAGTGTCTCAGCCTCTCAGTGTCCCAGTGTCTCAGTGTCTCAGTGTCCCAGTGTCTTAGTGTCCCAGTGTCTCAGTGTCCCAGTGTCCCAGTGTCTCAGTGTCCCAGTGTCTCAGTGTCCCAGTGTCTCAGTGTCCCAGTATCTCAGTGTCCCAGTGTCCCAGTGTCCCAGTGTCTCAGTGTCTCAGCCTCTCAGTGTCCCAGTGTCTCAGTGTCTCAGTGTCCCAGTGTCTCAGTGTCTCAGTGTCCCAGTGTCTCAGTCTCTCAGTCTCTCAGTGTCTCAGTGTCTCAGTGTCCCAGTGTCTCAGTGTCTCAGTGTCTCAGTGTCCCAGTGTCCCAGTGTCTCAGTGTCCCAGTATCTCAGTGTCTCAGTGTCCCAGTGTCCCAGTGTCTCAGTGTCCCAGTGTCTCAGTGTCCCAGTGTCTCAGTGTCCCAGTGTCTCAGTGTCCCAGTGTCTCAGTGTCCCAGTGTCCCAGTGTCTCAGCCTCACAGGGTCCCAGTGTCTCAGTGTCCCAGCGGTGTCAGCTGCTGCCCCTGCTGCTGCTGCCCCTGCTGCTGCTGCCCCTGCCCCTGCTGCCCCTGCTGCTGCTGCCCCTACTGCTGCCCTGCCCCTACTGCTGCTGCTGCTGCTGCCCCTGCTGCTGCTGCTGCCCCTGCCCCTGCTGCTGCTGCCCCTGCTGCCCCTGCTGCTGCTGCCCCTGCCCCTGCTGCTGCTGCCCCTGCTGCCCCTGCTGCTGCTGCCCCTGCTGCCCCTGCCCCTGCTGCTGCCCCTGCTGCTGCCCCTGCTGCCCCTGCTGCTGCTGCCCCTGCTGCTGCCCCTGCTGCTGCTGCCCCTGCTGCCCCTGCCCCTGCTGCTGCCCCTGCTGCTGCCCCTGCTGCCCCTGCTGCCCCTGCCCCTGCTGCTGCCCCTGCTGCTGCCCCTGCTGCTGCTGCCCCTGCTGCCCCTGCCCCTGCTGCTGCCCCTGCTGCTGCCCCTGCTGCCCCTGCTGCTGCTGCCCCTGCTGCTGCCCCTGCTGCTGCCCCTGCTGCTGCTGCCCCTGCTGCTGCCCCTGCTGCTGCTGCTGCCCCTGCTGCTGCTGCTGCCCCTGCTGCTTGGCCCAGCTGCTGCCCCTGCTGCTGCTGCTGCTTCCGCTTGGCCCAGCTGCTGCTGCTGCTGTCCCAAGTGGAATGCCCCAAGTGGCCTGGATACGTGGAGAGGTGTTGGTGGTAGGGGGGGGGGAGGGGGCTGGGGGAGGGGAGGGGGAGGTGGGAGGGGAAGGAGGGGGCTGGGGGAGGGAGAGGAGGGGGCTGGGGGAGGGGGCTGGGGGAGGGAGGGGGCTGGGGGAGGGAGGGGGGGAGGGAGAGGAGGGAGGGAGGGAGAGGTCTTTGTAGCTCCTCCAGGTGGAGTCTCTCCGAGTCACTTGGTCGTGCCCTTGACCCTTAACCTTGACCCTTAACCTTGACTCCACGACCCCTGGGTGAGTGAGTGAGTGGGTGGGTGAGTGAGTGGGTGAGTGGGTGAGTGAGTGGGTGAGTGGGTGGGTGGGTGGGTGAGTGGGTGGGTGGGTGGGTGGATGTGTGGGTGGGTGAGTGGGTGGGTGAGTGGGTGGGTGAGTGGGTGAGTGAGTGGGTGAGTGGGTGAGTCGGTGAGTGGGTGGGTGAGTGTGTGGGTGAGTGGGTGAGTGAGTGGGTGAGTGGGTGGGTGGGTGGGTGAGTGGGTGGGTGGGTGGGTGGATGTGTGGGTGGGTGAGTGGGTGGGTGAGTGGGTGGGTGAGTGGGTGAGTCGGTGAGTGGGTGGGTGAGTGAGTGAGTGGGTGAATGGGTGAGTGTGTGGGTGGGTGGGTGAGTGAGTGAGTGGATGGGTGAGTGGGTGAGTGAGTGAGTGGGTGGGTGAGTGGATGAGTGAGTGAGTGAGTGGGTGGGTGAGTGGGTGAGTGGGTGGGTGGGTGAGTGAGTGGGTGAGTGGGTGGGTGAGTGAGTGAGTGGGTGAGTGAGTGAGTGGGTGAGTGAGTGAGTGGGTGGGTGAGTGGGTGAGTGAGTGAATGGGTGAGTGGTTGGGTGGGTGAGTGAATAGTTGGGTGAGTGGGTGAGTGAGTGAATGGGTGAGTGAGTGAGTGGGTGAGTGAGTGGGTGGGTGAGTGAATGGGTGAGTGAATGGGTGAGTGGGTGGGTGGGTGAGTGGGTGAATGAGTGGGTGAGTGAGTAGGTGAGTGAGTGAGTGAGTGGGTGAGTGGGTGAGTGAGTGAGTGAGTGGGTGACTGGGTGAGTTGGTGAGCGGCGAGTGAGTGGAGGAGCTAGCGAGTGAGCATTTGGTGAGCGTTGGCGGTGAGTAATGGTGAGCGTTGGCGGTGAGTTTTGCTCACTAATAAAGGTGGCTGTTTTTTTGCATGCTATCTGGGCTCACCAGGAGACTCAGGTACTCACCACTACTCACCACTACTCACCAACACTGACCAACGCTCACCCAAAACCCTCTCTCCGCCGCTCACCAACCCCCCCCCTCGCCAACCCCTCACCCACCCGCTCTCCAAATTCCTCACCGCTCGCTCACCACCAATCCCTCACCGCGCGTGTGTGTGTGTGTGTGTGCGTGCGTGAACCCTACGTGGGCCTCCGCTAGGTCGACTCGGCCTCAAATGAGTCGCTTGGTGTAGCGGTGGTGGTGTAGTGAACATCGTTAGCACTGGGGGAGAGACAAAGGCGGCCGGGCGTGGTGGTGCTGGTAGCCACCCCCTCTGTGTGTGCCACAGTGCCGGGAGCCTTCATAGACGCTGCTACTGACAGCACTTGCCCCTACAGCCCTGCTAGAGGCTACACGGGGGATCTTTGTCTGTGTGTGTCTTTCTCCGTGTGTGTCTCTGTGTGTCTCTGTGTTTGTCTTTCTCTGTGTGTCTCTCTGTGTGTGTCTCTCTGTGTGTCTCTGTGTGTCTCTGTGTTTGTCTTTCTCTGTGTGTCTCTCCGTGTGTGTTTCTGTGTGTCTCTGTGTGTCTTTCTCTGTGTGTGTCTCCGTGTGTGTCTCTGTGTGTCTTTGTGTATGTCTTTCTCTGTGTGTCTCTCTGTGTGTATCTCTGTGTGTATCTCTGTGTGTGTCTCTGTGTGTCTCTTTGTGTGTGTCTCTGTGTGTGTCTCTGTGTGTCTGTGTGTGTGTCTTTCTCTGTGTGTCTCTCCGTGTGTGTTTCTGTGTGTGTCTCTGTGTGTGTCTCTGTGTGTGTCTTTCTCTGTGTGTCTCTGTGTGTGTCTCTGTGTGTGTCTCTGTGTGTCTCTCTGTGTGTGTCTCTGTGTGTGTCTCTGTGTGTGTCTCCGTGTGTGTCCCTGTGTGTGTCTCTGTGTGTGTCTTTCTCTGTGTGTCTTTCTGTGTGTGTCTCTCTGTGTGTGTGTCTGTGTGTGTCTCTGTGTGTGTCTCTCTGTGTGTCTCTCTGTGTGTGTCTCTGTGTGTGTCTCTGTGTGTGTCTCTGTGTGTGTCTCCGTGTGTGTGTCTCTGTGTGTGTCTCTGTGTGTGTCTCTGTGTGTGTCTCTGTGTGTGTCTCTGTGTGTGTCTTTCTCCGTGTGTGTCTTTCTCTGTGTGTCTCTGTGTGTCTCTGTGTGTCTCTGTGTGTGTCTCTGTGTGTGTCTCTGTGTGTGTCTCTGTGTGTGTCTCTGTGTGTGTCTTTCTCTGTGTGTCTCTGTCTCTGTGTGTCTTTCTCTGTGTGTCTCTGTCTCTGTGTGTCTCTCTGTGTGTCTCTCTGTGTGTGTCTCTCTGTGTGTGTCTCTGTGTGTGTCTTTCTCTGTGTGTCTCTCTGCGTGTGTCCCTGTGTGTGTGTCCCTGTGTGTGTCTCTGTGTGTGTCTCTGTGTGTCTCTGTGTGTGTCTCTGTGTGTGTCTCTGTGTGTGTCTCTGTGTGTATCTCTGTGTGTCTTTCTCTGTGTGTGTCTTTCTCCGTGTATCTCTCTGTGTGTGTCTCTGAGTGTGTCTCCATTCGTGTCTCCGTGTCTCTGTGTGTGTCTCTGTGTGTGTCTCTGTGTGTGTCTCTGTGTGTGTCTCCGTGTGTGTCTCCGTGTGTGTCTCCGTGTGTGTCTCCGTGTGTGTCTCCGTGTGTGTCTCTCGGTGTGTGTCTCCGTGTCTCTCCGTGTCTCTCCGTGTGTCTCCGTGTGTCTCCGTGTCTCTCCGCGTGTCTCTCCGTTTGTCTCCGTGTGTCTCCGTGTGTCTCCGTGTGTCTCTCTGTGTGTCCCTCACTGTGTCTCTCTCTGTGTCTCTGTGTCTCTGTCTCTCTGTATCTCTGTGTGTCTCACTGTGTCTCTGTGTTTCTCACTGTGTCTCTCTGTGTCTCACTGTGTCACTCACTGTCACTCCCTGTGTCACTCACTCACTGTGTCACTCACTGTGTCACTCACTGTGTCACTCACTCACTGTGTCACTCACTGTCACTCACTCACTGTGTCACTGTGTCACTCACTCTGTCACTCACTCTGTCACTCACTCACTGTGTCACTCACTATGTCACTCACTGTGTCACTCACTGTGTCACTCACTCACTGTGTCACTCACTCACTGTGTCACTCACTGTGTCACTCACTGTGTCACTCACTCACTATGTCACTCACTGTGTCACTCACTGTGTCACTCACTCACTGTGTCACTCTGTCATTCACTCACTGTGTCACTCACTCTACCACTCACTCACTGTGTCACTTACTCTGTCAATCACTGTCACTCACTGTGTCACTCACTGTGTCACTCACTCTGTCACTCACTATGTCACTCACTGTGTCACTCACTCACTGTGTCACTCACTCTGTCACTCACTCACTGTGTCACTCACTCTACCACTCACTCACTGTGTCACTTACTCTGTCAATCACTGTCACTCACTGTGTCACTCACTGTGTCACTCACTCTGTCACTCACTGTGTCACTCACTCACTGTGTCACTCACTCTGCCACTCACTCTGCCATTCACTCTGTCACTCACTGTGTCACTCACTGTGTCACTTACTCTGCCACTCACTCTGTCACTCACTGTGTCACTCACTGTGTCACTCACTCTGTCACTAACTCACTGTGTCACTCACTGTGTCACTCACTGTGTCACTCACTCTGCCACTAACTCAGTGTCACACACTTTGTCACTCACTGTGTCACTCACTGTGTCACTCACAGACTAATGCACAGGGACAGCTGTGCATTAGTGCCTGCACCTGCTGGGTCTGTCACGTGACCTCCTCATGCACCTAGCCTGGCACAGCAGTACAATCCATGGCACCTGCAGGCTCTGTCATGTGACCTCCTCATGCACCTAGCCTGGCACAGCAGTCAAGCCATGGCACCTGCAGGGTCTGTCACGTGACCTCATGCACCTAGCCTGGCACAGCAGTCAACCCATAATTCCTGCTGGGTCTGTCCTGTGACCTCCTCATGCACCTAGCCTGGCACAGCAGTCAACCCATGGTACCTGCTGGGTCTGTCACGTGACCTCCTCCTCCTGCACCTAGCCTGGCACAACAGTCACCCCATGGCACCTGCAGGATCTGTCACGTGACCTCCTCATGCACCTAGCCTGGCACAGCAGTACAACCCACAGCGCTGTGTGCACGTGTGTCTCGATGTCTCTCACGGTTTGTGTCTGTGTGTGTGTCTGTATGTGTCTGTGTGTGTGTGTCTGTGTGTGTGTGTCTGTGTGTGTGTGTCTGTGTGTCTGTGTGTGTGTCTGTGTGTGTGTGTGTCTGTGTGTGTGTCTGTGTGTGTGTGTGTCTCTGTGTGTGTGTCTGTGTGTGTGTCTGTGTGTCTGTGTGTGTGTCTGTGTGTGTGTGTGTGTCTCTGTGTGTGTGTCTGTGTGTGTGTGTCTGTCTGTGTGTGTGTCTGTGTGTGTGTGTTTGTGTGTGTGTGTCTGTGTGTGTGTGTATCTGTGTGTCTGTGTGTGTGTGTGTCTGTCTGTGTGTGTGTCTGTGTGTGTGTCTGTCTGTGTGTGTGTCTGTGTGTGTCTGTGTGTGTCTGTGTGTGTGTCTGTGTGTGTGTTATTGCAGGTGTTTATAGAATTGAGTAGCATCAGGAAGTGTAACACGGATAAGGGTTTATTCCTTCTGGAGGAATACGGTAAAAAATACTGCACACTCACCACACACTCACCACACACTCACCACACACTCACCACACACTCACCACACACTCACCACACACTCACCACACACCACACACTCACCACACACGCACCACACACTCACCACACACTCACCACACTCACCACCCACACTCACCACACACTCACCCACCCACACACTCACCACACACTCACCCACCCACACTCACCACACACTCACCACACACTCACCACACACTCACCCACCCACACTCACCACACACTCACCACACACTCACCACACACTCACCACACACTCACCACCACTGCTCATGCAACACCGACCCCGCTCACCCAAACACTCACCACGCATCGACCAAGGCTCACCCGTGTGTGTGTCACTGTGTGTGTCACTGTGTGTGTGTCACTGTGTGTGTGTCACTGTGTGTGTCACTGTGTGTCACTGTGTGTGTGTGTGTCACTGTGTGTGTGTGTCACTGTGTGTGTGTGTCACTGTGTGTGTGTGTGTCACTGTGTGTCACTGTGTCATTGTGTGTCACTGTGTCACTGTGTGTGTGTGTCACTGTGTGTGTGTGTGTCACTGTGTGTGTGTCACTGTGTGTGTGTCACTGTGTGTGTCACTGTCACTGTGGGTGTGTCACTGTGTGTGTCACGGTGTGTGTCACTGTGTGTGTCACGGTGTGTGTCACTGTGTGTGTGTCACTGTGTGTGTCACGGTGTGTGTCACTGTGTCACTGTGTGTGTGTCACTGTGTGTGTCACGGTGTGTGTCACTGTGTCACTGTGTGTGTGTCACTGTGTGTGTGTCACTGTGTCACTGTGTGTGTGTCACTGTGTGTGTGTCACTGTGTCACAGTGTGTGTGTCACTGTGTGTGTGTCACTGTGTCACAGTGTGTGTGTCACTGTGTGTGTGTCACTGTGTCACTGTGTGTGTGTCACTGTGTGTGTGTCACTGTGTGTGTATGTGTCACTGTGGGTGTGTCACTGTCACTGTGGGTGTGTCACTGTGTGTGTCACGGTGTGTGTCACTGTGTGTGTGTCACTGTGTGTGTGTCACTGTGTGTGTCACGGTGTGTGTCACTGTGTGTGTCACTGTGTGTGTCACGGTGTGTGTCACTGTGTCACTGTGTGTGTGTCACTGTGTGTGTGTCACTGTGTCACTGTGTGTGTGTCACTGTGTGTGTGTCACTGTGTCACTGTGTGTGTGTCACTGTGTGTGTGGGGAGCGATAGTGTAGCGGTTAGCGCTACGCTGCGCTATGAACCTGGCGACCCGGGTTCGATTCCCGCTCACGGCCAACACCAGTGACGATTATCTGAACCGGTCCCGGGCCTCCCCTAGGTCGACTCAGCCTCAAATGAGTACCTGGTGCGGTGTGTAAACATCGTCACTAGGGAGACAAAGGCGGTCGGGCGTGGTGCTGGCCACCCACCCCCTCGTGTAGCGTTCCGGCCTTCATAGGTGCTCGCTAACAGCACTTGCCCCTACAGTCTGTTAAGGCTATACGGGGGATCTTTGTCTTGTCACTGTGTGTGTGTCACTGTGTGTGTCACTGTGTGTGTCACTGTGTCACTCTGTGTGTCACTGTGTGTCACTGTGTGTGTCACTGTGTCACTCTGTGTGTCACTGTGTGTCACTGTCTGTCACTGTGTCTGTCACTGTGTCTGTCACTGTGTGTGTGTGTCACTGTGTGTGTCACTGTGTGTGTGTCACTGTGTGTGTGTCACTGTGTGTGTCACTGTGTGTCACTGCGTTTGTCACTGTCACTGTATGTGTCACTGTGTGTGTGTGTGTCACTGTGTGTGTGTCACTGTGTGTGTCACTGTGTCACTATGTGTGTCACTGTGTGTATCACTGTGTGTGTGTCACTGTGTGTGTCACTGTGTGTGTGTCACTGTGTGTGTGTCAGTTTGTATCACTGCTTGTGTCACTGCGTGTGTCACTGTGTATCACTGTGTATCACTGTGTGTGTCACTGTGTGTGTCACTATGTGTGAGTGTGTGTTTCACTGTGTGTGAGTGTATGTGTGTGTCTCAGTGTGTGTGTCAGTGTGTGTCACTGTGTGTGTCACTGTGTGTGTCTCTCACTGTGTGTGTGTCACTGTGTGTGACACTGTGTGTGTGTGTCACTGTGTATGTCACTGTGTGTGTGTCTCATTTAGGCTAGCCTGCCTACGATCCATCCTGTGTTTAACCAGAATGGATTGTGTGAGGATTTCACAAATCCTTGAAAGATCTGGGCAAGGTCCCATCGGTGAGCTCCTCCGGCGGGCAAAGCTGTGTTGGCTGGGTCATGTAGCCCGCATGCCCAGCCACCGCATGCCGAAACAGCTTTGTTAGGCCGGATCGAGGGGGCTAAACGGGCGCGGCACGGGCTAGAGAAGAGATGGAGTGATGTGGTACAGGAGGACGTGGAGCTGAGTGGACTTGCCGATGACTGGTACCAGCGGTGTCAAGATCGGCCTCTGTGGAGGAGGCTCGTGAAGGATGCTACTGGGCAGTTGGAGGCAGTCGCCCTCCAACAACAACGGAGGGCGGAGGAGCGACGCTCACAACAACGAGCGGAGCGCCGGGTGGCTAAAGCACAGCAGGTTGGCACAGTAGGGGGCACAGGTGGTGCACCAGCCAGTCATCTCAGTCAGTCGACCCGTGGCACCTGGGTCTGCCCCGTGACCTCCTGCCAGCGGGCGTTCGACACTTCACGTGGCCTCAGGGTGCACATAGCCTGGCACAAGCGTCGTGGTGACGTCACCGCCACTTAGTGGCGAATGGCGGTTGTTGTTGTTGTTGTGTGTCTCACTGTGTGTCTGTGTCACTGTGTGTGTGTCACTGTGTGTGTGTCTCACTGTGTGTGAGTGTACGTGTGTGTGTGTGTGTCACTGTGTGTGCGTGTGTAGTTTCTGAAACTAAAGAAGTGGTGATTCACAAATACAAGACCCCCATGGTGAGTAGACACACACAGTGACACACACACACAGTGACACACACACAGTGACACACACACACAGTGACACACACACACAGTGACACACACACAGTGACACACACACAGTGACACACACGCAGTGAGACACACACGCAGTGAGACACACACGCAGTGAGACACACACACAGTGAGACACACACACAGTGAGACACACACACAGTGAGACACACACACAGTGAGACACACACGCAGTGACACACACACGCAGTGACACACACACACAGTGACACACACACAGTGACATACACACAGTGACACACACAGTGACACACACACAATGACACACACACAGTGACACACACAGTGACACAGACAGTGACACACACACAGTGACACAGACAGTGACACACACAGTGACACAGACAGTGACACACACACAGTGACACACACACAGTGACACACACACACACAGTGACACACACACACACAGTGACACACACACACAGTGACACACACACACACACACAGTGACACACACACAGTGACACACACACACACAGTGACACACACACACACAGTGACATACACACACAGTGACACACACACAGTGACATACACACACAGTGACACACACAGTGACACACACAGTGACACACACACATTGTGACACACACAGTGACACAGTGACACACTGACACACACACACAGTGACACACACACACAGTGACACACACACAGTGACACACACACAGTGACACACACAGTGACACACACACACAGTGACACATACACAGTGACACACACACACATTGACACACACACAGTGACACACACAGTGACACACACACACAGTGACACACACACACAGTGACACACACACACAGTGACACACACACAGTGACACACACACACAGTGACACACACACACACAGTGACACACACACAGTGACACACACACACAGTGACACACACAGTGACACAGTGACACACTGACACACACAGTGACACACACACACAGTAACACACACACAGTGACACACACACACACAGTAACACACACAGTGACACACACACACAGTGACACACACACACAGTGACACACACACACACAGTGACACACACACAGTGACACACACACACAATGACACACACACAGTGACACACACACACAGTGACACACACACAGTGACATACACACAGTGACACACACACAGTGACACACACACAGTGACACACACACAGTGACACACACACACACAGTGACACACACACAGTGACACACACACAGTGACACACACAGTGACACACACACAGTGACACACACAGTGACACACACACCCACACACACAGTGACACACACACAGTAACACACACACAGTGACACACACACACACAGTAACACACACACACACACACACAGTGACACACACACAATGACACACACACAGTGACACACACACAGTGACACACACACAGTGACACACACACAGTGACACACACACACAGTGACACACACACAGTGTACACACACAGTGACACACACACACAGTGACACACACACACAGTGACACACACACACACAGTGACACACACACAGTGACACACACACACAGTGACACACACAGTGACACAGTGACACACTGACACACACAGTGACACACACACACAGTGACACACACACAGTGACACACACACACAATGACACACACACAGTGACACACACATACAGTGACACACACACAGTGACATACACACAGTGACACACACACAGTGACACACACACAGTGACACACACACAGTGACACACACACACACAGTGACACACACAGTGACACACACACAGTGACACACACACAGTGACACACACAGTGACACACACACAGTGACACACACAGTGACACACACACCCACACACACAGTGACACACACACACAGTAACACACACACAGTGACACACACACACACAGTAACACACACACACACACAGTGACACACACACAGTGACACACACACAGTGACACACACACAGTGACACACACACAGTGACACACACACACAGTGACACACACACAGTGTACACACACAGTGACACACACACACAGTGACACACACACACAGTAACACACACACAGTGACACACACACACACAGTAACACACAGTGCACACACACAGTGACACACACACAATGACACACACACACAGTGACACACACACAGTGACACACACACAGTGACACACACACACACAGTGACACACACAGTGACACACACACAGTGACACACACAGTGACACACACACAGTGACACACACAGTGACACACACACAGTGACACACACACAGTAACACACACACAGTGACACACACACAGTGACACACACACACAACAGTGACACACACAGTGACACACACACACAGTAACACACACACAGT